>NC_061098.1:43327421-43337421 GCF_015104395.2 Macrobrachium nipponense | reverse complement strand
GGCATGGAAAAGAGCTAGAAAAACATTTTATTCATCTAATGACAAACTTGAATTTAGCAAGCAAACATTTTAAAATTAACCTATGATGAAAAGTTTTTTAGAAATTCTTAGAATTTTAAAGCTTTTTAACATAAATGTTGTTTTCAGTAAATATAATGTCAAGAGTTTTAGTAATAAAAATTCTCCTAAAGTTCTTCCTGGCTGCATATATGAAATTCCTTGCAAAGAGTGTGATAAAGTCTATTACGGACAGACCGGTAAATCTCTTTCACAACGTCTCAAAAAGCGCCAGTATTCTGTGAGAACTGGGCAAATATCGAATGCATTATTCATATATATAAGAGATTTAGATCACCCTATTAACTTGAGTGAAGCAAGAGCCTTAATCCCATGTAATGACACAGTTAAAAGGAATATAATTGAATCTTGTTTCATCAAGTCATATAAGGGAAATGTTCAAAATTTAATTCTTGATTTATTTAAACTTGATGCCTTCATAATGAAAAAAAAATTGTTGATAGAGTATAAGCAAAAAAAAATCAACTACATTAAATTTTTACATGTTTTGGACTCTTTTGATACGCTTTAGTTTCTGTTAGGGTTAAATCTATGTTTAAGTTTGTGACCGTGTGATATCTGATAATCCTGGATTATTTCTTTAATTTTTACCTCTTAGACAATTAACCATCTGGTATTCTTGATGTTTTTGTTTACTTGGTAACTTTCTTTTCAACTGTGTTTCATTCGTTCCTTGGTAATGTCTTAGTAAAGATGAAAGCGCTTTGATTTCTGCCTATCATTTTTCTGTGGTATTCATATATATATATATATATGATATATAAAAAATATATATATATATATATTATATATATATATATATATATATATATATATATATATATATATATATATATATATATACTATATATATATATATATATATATATATATATAAAATATATATATGATATATATATATATATTATATATATATATATGTTATAATATCTATATATATATATATATATATATATATTATATATATATATATATATATAATATATATATATATATATATATAAAATATATATATATATATATATATATATATGTATATATATATATATATATATATATATATATATATATATATATATATATATATATATATATATATATATATATATATATATATATATATATATATATATATATATATATATATATATATATATATATATATATATATATATATTTTTATATATATACATACATACATACATACATACATATGCACACACACACACACACATATATATATTGTGACGTTTATAGATCGCTTCATCTACCCAGAAATTAATTAATTAGTTTGATTTGTAAAACTGCAGCCCTCTTCCTCCAAATATCATCTGATTTGGGCGGGAAACCAACGCTAGCCGTCCAGGGTTAAGAATTTCCTGTGAGAAGGGAGAATATAGTCTTTGTCAGCTTTAGGGACGTATCTCGAAGGGAAGGATGTAGGCAAGACTGGCATTCTTAGGCCTATATCTTAAGTCTCTTTTTTGCCTGTGAACCCTCTGCTGGCTGTATGATTCTGTTTCCAGGATTCCTTTGCCCCTGCTCGTGGGGGGTTAAGCTGACTCCCAAACACCCATGGAAAACACCTGGATTCAGCCCCAGTCGTCTCCAGACGTTGACCTCGGAACGGATGTCCGACCACCTGCCTTCCATTTAGGCCTATCCATGGCTGTTAGCGGCGCGCCAACCCCCCCCCCAATCCCCCCCCCCCCCTAAGTGACCCAGGCCTAAGACAGCAAAGGCAAGGCCACGTTTTTCTACAAAGATTCACTGAACATGACATCCAGGTACGTCTTGTGAACAGCATATTGCCAAGTCCTTACCTCCTATTATCTATTGACCCCCATTTTCCCAATTCAATTTTCAAAAACCAAAAAGAACTCATCCCTTTGTTCCCTTCTCACTGCCCCACCCATGGCCGCATGTTTCCCTTGTGTGATCGTCCCAGACAAATGAAGTCATTGCATACCTCAGTGAACCATTAAAGTTCCTTTTCCCCAGTGTTAGAGAACGAAATACTAATAGTAACTGATAAAAAGAAATCCTTTTTCTTTTATCTTGTCTAATCTGGGATTCTTTTCCAGATTCCCTGAGTCACGTGCCAAGTCTATCTGCCCGCAAGTGTTGCATTACCACAAAATTATGAAACCAGCTTTTATCAAATCACATTTTAGCCAGCTATCCATTTGTGAGAGATATATGGGTCCCAACAAGTTGGGGGGGACGCGCTGCATTACTTTTCTCCAGGGCCAGTACGAGCCTTTTGTAAATAAATAGCTGTAAAGTATTTTAGCTGAGTTTTCTGGCGACCTGTTTCCTCTAAAGTAAAAATATCTATAACTACGTTTTACGGTAAGTTCGAGTAATTTCACCTTGTCCTCCCTCAATTATTTCTGTTTACGTATCGAGCCTCTCTCAAGGCCGGGCTCATACGTAAAAGTGTCGACCTCGCTGAGGATTTGAACCTAGCTTGCTTAAAAAAAAAGCTTGTAAATCGCGTTATCCCTTGTAAAACGAATGTAAATGTTTTTCAAAGCGAAAAAAACTAAGCACACTTGCACGGAAGACACACTGGCTCACGGTAAGGTATACCATTCATTGATATGATTATTTTATAACAAATGTTAGCTTAAGGTACGTTTAAGTATTTTATTCACGAAGTGTTAAAAGAGTAGTTATAGTTTAAGAAATATTATATTGTAATGGCCAGAGCGCCGAGTGAATTCTATTTGTAAATCGCATTGTTCTCATCTGTCGAGACACTAACACGTGTCTAGAATAGATGCCAGAAAGGACCAGATCAAACTAGGAAGTGCCTTGCCAGGGTTTATTGCTGTATTAGAAAGCCTAGCTAGTTAGGAGTGTTTTACTAATAGTTACGGCAAAAGAAGTGTACAATTCTTTTGTCTGTGATATGTTAGGGAATTCATTTTAACGTAGGTTTCACTCCAAGTGTTGGTAACCGCTTAGCTCTCAGCTTAATTAAGCTGAGCGTACACGCTCTCCCAGGTAAGCTTCGCGCCTGCGCGGTCTCAACCAACCTTCATTTCTCACAAAGAGGTAGCCATGTTTTGATCCCTTTAAGCATTATCTCAACGATTTAAGCAAAGTAACGTAAGTCTGAAAGTTTAACGTAAATAATATTAATCTCGGTATCTAGTATCTATCGTTCTGCCAGAGAAATTAACGTGAATTCGCCTTCTTGAATACAAAACATAGAAATTTCGTTGTTGTAAATCGCCTCGCGTTTACAGAGAAATCAGCTCGTTTGAAGACACGCTGCCCAGCCCGCTCCCGTGTTTCACCTCGCATCGCTCACTCGCTCGCTGAGCGAAAGTTTCATTTCACTTCGCACTAAACGTAACCTTTTCTTTTTACAATTGTTTGCTAACATTTCATTTTAAAATCCTTACCGTCATTTCACTGTTCACAGGGACCTAGTAATCTTACGTAAAGTTAATGTCAATCTTCAAGTAGAATAAATTACAAGAATTGTTAACGTAAAACAAACGCGTCTTTGTGAAATTCATATTGAAACGCAAATCATTTCATAAGCGCAAGCCGCTACCATTAGCGTAAAAATCGTTCACCGCGAGCGCGTTATCATTTTCATAAAACGTTATCAAAAGCAATTCTTTCATTAAACGTTAACGTAAGTAGATAATTTAATGCAAGTTGCGTCATATTAAACTAACATTAGTAGTTCAATTCAATATAAGGGAGTTCATTCATATATCATTTTTCACCCTCTCCGAGAGAGAGAGAGAGAGCGAGAGAGAGAGAGAGAGAGAGAGAGAGAGAAAGAACCCATTATTCACGAAGCCAAGAGTACTACGTTCATTACTTATAGCATGCAGAACTAACATTATTTTAGTCTCTTGTGTCTTTCATTTACACTGAGCGAGATACGTACACGCCTGTGTCCATTGCAGTTTGCAAGCATTTATTCATTTCATTTATCGAGTACTTCAGCGAGGGACTGAGCATTTCTACAATTACCATTACCTGTCGTTGCCCGAGTGGTCTTTTCCATTCTTTATCACAAAATTCTTGCGTATACCGCAAGCACAAACCGCACAGTGTGCCACGCAAATTCATTACCTCCAGCAAGGAAGTCATTACTAGTTTAGGACTGGCCACCACCAGTGCACGTCAGGTCTTACCATTTTACAGTGCCACTAATTCTTGACACTGTCCATCGACTGGCTGCTGAAGTACTCCCACCTTTTACTTTCTCTCCTCCACCATTACCCTCTGCCCCGAACAGAGTACCATTTCACTTTAGTATATTTAAGTTTACTGCATGTAGTGTCTGGGACACACCAGCACGATACCAGTGCTCCAAAAGGAATGCCTCCTCATAAGTGCCATTGCACCTGTACAGGCCGTACAGGTAGCCCCAAACCTGCGTGTCCGTCCTTACGGAACGCCCAAGTAATTAGTGTGTCCATGTACAAGGGTCAGTGATCCTTCGGACCACTCCAAGGGAACGCCTCCCGAACTGCCGCAATACCAGCCCTAAGTGCTGTCAAACCTGCGTGTCCGTCCTTACGGAACGCCCAATCCATTAGTGTGTCCGCTATTCCGGATCACCCAATCAAGGGAACGCCTCCCGAAGTGCCACAATACCAGCACTACTAGTGCTGTCTCAAAAAGGAACGCCTCCTGAAGTGCCACACACCTGTATAGACGTACAGGTAGCCCTATACCTGCGTGTCCGTCCTACGGAATGCCCATTCATTAGAGTATCTACCATTTTGGATCACTCAACCAAGGAACGCCTCCGAAAGTGCCGTGCACCTGTATTGGACCTACAGGTAGCCCATTCCAGCGTCTCCCAACAGAAGTGCCACCAACTTACGGGACACTTCCCAAGTGCCACAGAGCACCCAGTCTTTTCAGACTTTTTTTCACTACCACGTCGCAGAACCCATTTCCAAGTGAGTGCCACTTTACCCAGTAGGCACTCCCATTCCATTCAGTACCCTTCCTGGCTATTATTTTTATTTTCATCCGAGGCTCTACTGCAGCCTAAGGGAAATGTCTTCCTCTGCTTCCCCTGACTTCTTTGCCATAGAGCTAGAGAAGCTCGAAGCCCTCATAACTCTGGGCAAGGAGGCCGGTTACACTGGACCAGCACTGAACCAGTGGATAAAGGCGCAGCAGGATGCCGCACGCCTACAAGAAAGGGAAGAAAGAGAAAACAAGAGAAAAGCCAGAGAAGCAGAGAGAAAGCATGAGCTCGCTCTCAAGGAGAAGGAACTCGAAATCAAGCGGGAGAAGGCCCGAAAGGAGAGTATCTTAGCTCCAGCCACTCTGCCAGCTTCCAGCCCTGCACCCACTGTCTCCTCTTAGTCCCGCCGTCTCTGGTCAGCCTGACATCCTTCTATTTGGTGCCAGCCTGGTCCTGATCCAGTGCCCGAGACAGAAATTCCTGCCGCATCCTGCCAGCCTTTTACCATTTTACCGACTACCTCCTCCCTTTTGGAAGAGGTAAGCCCACCAGTTAACCCCGGACTTGTTTCCAAGGGTGATTCACTGGAGGATTCCTTAACCTCCCTACCTCAAATCACTGCCAGAGAGGACTCTTCACCCGTGCCAGAGCACACTGCCAGCCTTGGTGACTCCACAGATTCACAACCTGTGGGGCCATCTCGGCCTTACCGTCCAGTGCCACGGAAGAGGTTCTGGAACAAGTTCTGCCGGGACTGTGGCCGCAAGGGTCACATGTCTGCAAATTACGGAGGGTGCGCAAATTTTAATATTCCTGCCATCGCAATGGCCGTTACTAATCCTTCTTCACTAGGACCCCCAGCTAAGGGCCCTATAACAGTCGCACCCCTCCAAAGCCATTATCCGCCAAGCCACGTCAGAGCCTTCGACGACTCAAATCTCCCTGATACGTGAAGATCGAATCCCCCGAGGGGCTAACGTCGATAGACGTCACTTAATCACCATTGAAGCTATCAACCATATCAAGCTGATCCTTCCGACCATCCAATTGAGAGTCGCCAGACCTAGTTTCTCCAAAGTATGTACTCTTGCAGTTGCAAGCTACATTCCAGGAGGTTACGACCTCCTCCTAGGGCAAGACATGAAGTCTCCCTCTCGTTTCAAAGAGCCTAGGGGTCCTAACCCCATGTCAACTCACTCCACTCCAAAGCAATGAGTCATCAAAATTCTACTTCCTCCAGGAAGTACGTCCACCAACAGTCTTCCCCGTTACCAAGGAGGGAGATTGATCATTCACAGTTCCGTTGCAAAACCTGCAACGTAATAGGGCACTCTACTAATTGGCCTAGGTGCCCTAGCCAACTACCAGCAGCGGACACTGTCCATTTTCCACAAGGCTTAGCCTTCCTCAAGAGACAGGAGCCTCTGTCTCCCATTTCCAAGGGCACGCTGAGAGGTATTGCACCTCCGGTACCCATCACAGGTCCAGTCGACCTCAACTCTCTGCCAGTGCCACTTGGCAGCACTGAGCAGTGCCAAGCTCCGTCCAGCCTGGATGTAAAGCCACCACCGAACTTGACCTCTGCGCCTGGCTCTGAGCTAGCGCCGGCGCCTAACCTTATCAAGGGTCCTCCTACAGGAGATCCTCCAACAGGCATGGAGCTTACCGCAGCCCATGGCCAATCTCCAGCGCATAATTCTTCTTCAGCCTCACCTCTGTCGCCCGAGGATGAACCTCCGGCAGACCTTACCTTCATACCTCCTCTGGAAAACCAGGAACTACCCGACACGGAGTCAGCCTGGAGTTTCCCCTTACGACGGCTGTCGCAGCAGCTGAAGTGAGGGCTCCCCTGCAGTAGGTTCCACCTCTACGACAGTTGCTGCAGATACCGAAGTAGGGTGTTCTCCTGCAATCCCTCAGGCTACCACTGCCTCTGCTCCTGACGGCGTTCCTGGCCTTACCCCAGAGTCGGTGCCTCCGTCTACTCCTAGGACTGGTATAGCCAGGTCCTGGAGGAATAAGAAAAAGAAGAAGAAGAAGAAGGGACGTAACAAATCATTAACAAACTAACCCAAGAGCCACATGCTCTCCTTGTCACCTGTGCCCGAGGTACAGTGTCGCATTCAATTGCAGAGTGATCCTGGCACCTACCCAGAGAAGGTAGCCAGCCTGATCTCTGCCAGTAAACTAACCCTCTAACCCCTAGAAATTGTGATACTAACACTCATGTAAATGTCATAATTACCTCATTACATTTCCATCCTGGCACTCTACTAACCACTCATCATCCTCACACATCATTACCTCACCTCATGTATTTTAACAATTCCGGCGACACATTACTGCTGTGCGTACCACACTCTGGAATGATTGCGTCTCCATTTAACTGTAATGAGTAGGTTAGGCTAATGATTTAGTACCAGGGCATTAGGTTAGTAGCAAGTAGAATTTTCAAGTAACCTTATCTAGGGGTAGAGTAGACTGTCGTCACAGACAACCTGTAGTTATTACTTAGGCTAGACTACATTACTCCATTAAGTTAGTACACTTAGCATCTCCACCTATAAGTTAGGTAGGCCACTGTAGTTAGCTGTATCGCTGATCTAAAAACTTCAAGTTGGAGTAGGAGAATTGGGTAGTCGAGACGATCAACTTATTTAAGCCAAGACCTTCACGCCCGAAAGGGAGTGAATGCCTTCTTAACAGGGGGAGCTGTGACGTTTATAGATCGCTTCGTCTACCCAGAAATTAATTAATTAGTTTGATTTGTAAAACGGCAGCCATCTTCCTCCAAATATCAGCTGATTTGGGCGGGAAACCAACGCTAGCCGTCCAGGGTTAAGAATTTCCTGTGAGAAGGGAGAATATAGTCTTTTGTCAGCTTTAGGGACGTATCTCGAAGGGAAGGATGTAGGCAGACTGGCACTTCTTAGGCCTATATCTTAAGCTCTTTTTCCTGTGAACCCTCTGCTGGCTGTATGTTCTGTTTCCAGGATTTGCCCTGCTCGTGGGGGGTTAAGCTGACTCCCAACACCCATGGAAAACACCTGGATTCAGCCCCAGTCGTCTCCAGACGTTGACCTCGGATGGATGTCCGACCACCTGCCTTCCATTTAGGCCTATCCATGGCGTTAGCGGCGCGCCAAGCGACCCAGGCCTAAGACAAAGCCAGGCCACGTTTTTCAACAAAGATCCACTGAACACGACATCCAGGTACGTCTTGTGAAACAGCATATTGCCAGTCTCTTACCTCCTATTATCTATTTGACCCCCATTTTCCCAATTCAATTTCAAAACCAAATAGAACTCATCCCTTTGTTCCCTCTCACTGCCTCATGGCCTCATGTTTCCCTTATGTGATCGTCCCAGACAAATGAAGTCATTGCATACCTCAGTGAACCATTAAAGTTCCTTTTCCCCAGTGTTAGAGAACGAAATACTAATAGTAACTGATAAAAAGAAATCCTTTTTCTTTTATCTTGTCTAATCTGGGATTCTTTTCCAGATTCCCTGAGTCATGTGCCAAGTCTATCTACCCGCAAGTGTTGCATTACCACAAAATTATGAAACCAGCTTTTATCAAATCACATTTTAGCCAGCTATCCATTTGTGAGAGATATATGGGTCTCAACGTGGGGACACACTGCATTTACTTTTCTCCAGGCCAGTACGAGCCTTCTGTAAATAAATAGCTGTAAAGTATTTAGCTGAGTTTCTGGCGACCTGTTTCCTCTAAAGTAAAAATATCTATAACTACGTTTTACGGTAAGTTCGAGTAATTTCACCTTGTCCTCCCTCAATTATTTCTGTTTACGTATCGAGCCTCTCTGGCCAAGGCGGGCTCAATGTAAAAATATGGTACTATATCAATATATATATATATGATGATATATATATATATATATATATATATATATATATATATATATATGATATATCTATATATATATATATATATATATATATAATATATATATATATATATATATATAATATATATATAGGTAATATTATTTGTATGGCATTATACGTCATCTTTTTCATCCAATAATAATAGGATTTCAGTTTTTGTACGGTTCTTTTCACCTGATAATTAAATGGCATAGAATTAATTTAAGAATGAAGACCATCCGTACCAATTTTTGAATGCTAAAGAATATAATTTTTTTTCTTTTTTATTTGTAGCTAGTTTTTAAATCTGTATAACAATTTCTTTCCTCCAAATGATATTCAGGTAGAATCTGTCATGAAACTGAATATCAGATGGATTTCTTTATAAGGACATACGTATAGTATACTTTCTTTGTAAATCGCAAACATAATATATTAGATATATTGCGAGAATAATTTTATTTTGGTATTTTCATAAGTATATTCGGGAAGAGTTACTAGTGCATTATGGGTATTACTATTGCGTGTATATATATATATATATCATATATATATATATATATATATATATATATATATATATATATATATATATATATATATATATATAAATACATATATATATGAATAACCTGATCACGAATGTATATAAAACGTGATGCTATGTATAAAAAAATGTTTTTTGCCTCGAAGGAAAAAAATGAAAAATCGAGATAGCCATGTACTTTTGGGCCTACCATGAAAATAACTTCCCCGCTCGCTACAGAAAAAGTTTAAAAGAATTGAAGAATGATAATAGCTTACACATTACCAAGGCTGATAAATCCAATAGTTTGGTGGTTCTTGACAAAACTGACTACATATCAAGCATGCATACTTTACTAGAGGATGAAATAACTTACAAAAAACTCGAAAAAAATCCGTTGGACCAAGTAATAAAAAACTTTAATATCAATATCAAACAAATTCTTAAAGATAAAAAAGAACTTTTGTGTAAGTTAACTGTAAAGTGTCCCTCATTACCTTATTTATATGGCCTAGTCAAAACTCATAAGGAAAACAAACATATGCGCCTAA
>NC_061098.1:43319921-43322421 GCF_015104395.2 Macrobrachium nipponense | reverse complement strand
GGAGTATTATTTTACCTTCCAAAATACATTCATCAGAACAATCTCATAATAACTTTAAGCATTGAAATCCCGAACATGAGGTGCGGCGATAGAAGGATATTTATAACAAGGTGGGGGTTAAAGGTGATGGGTGACAGGTGACATTGGGTGACCTTAGTCAAAGTCTTGACGGGTTCAGTTATCAACATTTATAAGGTGGTGATAGTAATAACTTTACTGATAGCTTTTAAAATCAATGATTGTAAGTCACCATCATGACTTGCACATAGCGTTATAGGGTTACTGAGATTATTTTTGTATATCTGGTTAATGTCTGTATAACTATTGATTACGTTATGAATCCTGGTTTTCACACGAGGTAACGTGCCACACAGCCATGGATGAGCTGTAGAATCGTGTTTGCAGCATTTCAGGTATATGCTCAACGGAGTTGCCTTTGTTTGCTGCCGCCATCCCTACATACATTGACATAGATAAGTATATAATACACAGATTATAGTGCACAACAATATGTTGGAGCAGTTATTCCAAACGTATATATAAACACAATGACCTCGACTAACACTTACCTAAGTGTAGATAATCGTAATTACCAAATAAACCTCCACAAAGGCTGCAAACACACGACTGTTAAGACTACTGGCGTTATACAGCTCGTCCATTGCTGTGGGTAGTACGTTACCTCGTGGGAAAACTAGGATCCATAAAGTAAATGATAGTGAGGCATTAACCAGATATACAAAGATGATCTCAGTAACCCTATAACGCTATGTGCCAGGCGTGATGGCGACTCAAAATCATTGATATTAACCGCTATCTGTAAGGTTATTACTGTCATTACCTTATAGATATTGATAAACGAATTAATGTCACCCAATGTCACCTATCCCTATCACCTTTAACCCCCACCTTGTTAAAAATATCCTTCTATCCCCGCACCTCCTCATGTTTGGGATTTCAATGTCTTACAGTTATTATGAGATTGTTTCTTGGAGGTGTTTTTTGGAAGGAAAATAATACTCAGATGACAGTATTTCATACGTCATTATATTTTTTCAAATGTTTAAAACAATTTTTTATTACAAAAAAATAAAAAAACGTGACTATGTAAAACACTAATGAACAGGAGATATCGAAAGTGGTGGGTTTCTTGAATAGCTTGGAGGGGGAACAAGGTGTGTTGAATAGTAGCCGCTGAAGCCATGAATAGAAGCGGAGTGAGGTGAGTGACCAAGCGTGACCCGAGGTTGGGGGGGGGGGGTGGGGGGGGGGGGAGGGGTTGGCGGTAGGGGAGGGGGAATGGTTAGTTAAACGTGACTGATCTGACCAAGTCTAAAGACTATCACCAAGTAATTTGAGACACTAAATAATATGTTAATAGTATACGGTTTTGCAACACCTACATAGTTTATACCTCACCATCATTATGTTAATGCACCGATGCACACATTTCACAGCATATTATTTCACATAATTTATTTTCATAAATAGTTTCGGAAATAATATAATAAATATTCTATAATATAAGAAATATAGCGAATTGAATACTTCCTATAAGTAGCCTAGATGGCTGCGAGTGGCGGAGCCAAGTGGTCCATCACACTCAAATACTGGTAATTCAACTAAGTTATGCCATAAATACAAATCTGTAGTACTAGATTAGCATATCCAGTAATATGTTCTAAGCATGGATTAATTGATAAAATAATATCCTTGCAAAGTTGATGCTTTGATGACTTATACAACCCACAGCTACAAAACTTGGTGTGTAACATCTTTGTGACCAGATTCGAATGTTATTGGTAATACAGGTAATTATAGTCCAGTCAATCTAGGGCAAAAATAGATACAGCTTAGCACAAGTTGGTAGAGTAGCCATTTACGGTTTTGTGATCTCAATCCAGGCGACATAAGACGGAGGACAGAATGAGAGAGAGAGAGAGAGAGAGAGAGAGAGAGAGAGAGAGAGAGAGAGAGATAGAGAGAGACGTGCTTATAGGATAATTAAAAAGGATATTTTCGTCAGAATAATATTAATATGAATAGTCAGCTCCAACAATATTTAAGGCATTTTTTATTTAGAAAATGAGAAAACGATTGAAAACAATATGATGTGATAAGATTTCATAATAATTATTTTCCAAAAAATATATGATAACAGGTCTCAAGTATATCCGCCAGATTAATAACTAAACAGGAATGAAAGCTCTCTCTCTCTCTCTCTGTCCATATATATTTCATTCAATATTGCATTTCTTTGAGTGATTACCGTAATTTCCTTCCTCCTTCCTTTCGAACCATTCTAACTATGTACTGGTTGTTTGAACGTGGGCCACTTTCAGAGCAAGAAGGGCATGATCTCACCGAGCCAGGCCTGGCGGAGCGACACCGCTTTTGTTACTGGGTGTACTCGAAACCATAGACATGTTATTGAAAATGCTTTTCAGTCATCACAGAAATACCTGCTTACAGGGGACAGACAGCACAGTAAAACCTGGAT
>NC_061098.1:43307421-43312421 GCF_015104395.2 Macrobrachium nipponense | reverse complement strand
CTCTCCTCTTCTGGAGTTACTTTCATTTGACCAATTTGCTGATCACAATCAATAACGTTGTTTTTTTTCATAATTGTACATAAAAATTGCCATAAAAAGTGTGAAAAATAAAACGAACTCTTCCACGGGATCAAATGTCGCAAAAACACAACAGAAAAGAGGATATCAATGGAATCTATATGAAATAGTGTAAATGATAACTACTAAAAACAAATGAACTTCATTCCAAAGAGAAATGAACGTACACAAAACTATAAAGCAATTGAGAAAAAAGAAATAGAAAATGATTGACAATAACAAACATATTGATGACTATTGTAACGCTATGATGTTGATGTCTAATGCCCCGTGACGGAACGAGTCTGTAGGAGTGGAAAAAAAGGTGGCTTCATCTCTGAGGCAGAAGATAATGATCAAATGACGATGGTGGCTCCAGCGACCTAGATGGAGGAGCTCCGGGAATTGTCGCTGCTTTTCGTGTTGCTCACAATGATCCGCTCGACTGTGAGTGGTAAGTTCTTGGACTTTTTCTCATCGACTGGATGTTAAACCGTACGTCTTTGTAGAGAGAGAGAGAGAGAGAGAGAGAGAGAGAGAGAAAGTGTGTATAGTGTTATTTCTTGACCATTTTTTTGTCTTGCTGTCGAACTTCTCAGTTCCAGAGGTCCTTGATTCATGACACCGCTGGAATGTGGAACATCCTCCCAGAGGAAGTCGTGCAACTGGAACTTCTTCAGAAGCTCAAGTAAAGGTGTAATACATTAGTACCATGATGCTGTTCTCTTGCATTTTAATACATTTTTACCTATTTGTTAATTTATTAGTATATTTCTTGTTCTATTTTAAAGAGTGAGGTCTCTTCTGTCTGTATTTCAATTTAGTACCTCGTCTTATTTCTTCCTTATGAACCTCATATTCTTTGGAAGCTTCAAATTCCAGTCAGTGGCTCCTTTAAGCGAGTAGGTTTCGTCTTCTGAATAATAATAATAATAATAATAATAATAATAATAATAATAATAATAATAATAATAATAATAATAATAATAATAAGTGACTAGATTTTGAGAGCCAAAGTAGATCAGGCTTTGCGGAGAAGATACCACACACAGGTCCATTTTGCACCATTGCTGAAGTTTTCTGTCTGCGAATGGTTCCGTGCATGTTTACTACTACAAAATACGAGTGCCTATAACAATCTTTACAAATTTTTTGTCTTTTGTTGATGGGAAGCCGGGACTGATGGGTGATGTGGATACTGACTGACTGATTTTATGAAATGGAGGCTGTCAGTCCAAGCACGGAGTCACTTTCGGCCATTTGGCTACTCAAGATGAAAAGACGCAGAAAATAAAGGCGTTGAAGTACAAGGGTCGAACTAACAAGAAAAAAATGTCAGTTGCACTAAGATATGACAGAGATAATGGACAGCAAAGCAGGAGGAAGAGAGCAAGAATGGAGGTAAAGTAAAAAGGCTAAAATATCGGTACAGCTAGTCCCATATGAGACCTTTCAGAGATGTTTACAGTTCGTCACGAAGGGAGGACTGAAGGTGCTACCCACTTACGGGTTAAATGTGAATATTGTCTTCCTTTTCAACGTAGTAAACGATGATGAGGTTACAAAGAAGAATAAGTCACACCATATGAACTCTATACTTATATAAATACTTTTCAGGAATCCACAGATCATTAAAATGAAGTTGGACGCATAATTATTATCTAATGACCAACTATAGTATAATAATATGTCCGTGAAAAACTTTTCAATGAATTTGCTACTTGATTGACATCTATAAACTAATTTATCATTGATGTATATTCCATCATACTATCCAATGAATTCCTCTGCAAATTTTCGCAAGAATTGATTTAAGTGTTTTTTTATTGCTGTGCTAAAAGTCTAGTCTCATTAGAGCGCAATATATATTCATAATTGGAGCGTTTTTGAAGGCGCACTGCAGTTCTCGTAACTCTGCACCTTGGCTCCTAATCAAGTGAACTTCATTAATGCATTGCAAACAGAGCAACAGGACTTGCATGGGAAACGAGGGAGGGCAATGAAACAGTCAACATCCACATGGAATCAATAAGCGCTCTGAATGTTGCAGAAACATTCCTTGGCCCTAAAATAACATTCTTGTTATTTTGCGTTCAAGAGCACGGAACCGTGTTCACCATTTTGAATAATTGACTTAGTTTATGGAGTATCCTTAAGCGCTGGCAAAGTGGAACATTTTATGGAGAATATGAATGCAGGGGGACGGTGCCATATGGATGGTCGTACATTGTATGAAGATCACTAAGAAATGTATACATATATATGTATATATAAAATACGTTGCTTAATGTAAGAGCCACATACGACAAAGTTCATGTGTTTGAGAGCCGCAAAACATAAAGCATGATAAAATTAGACTGTTAGAAAATAACAATAAAAAGGATATATTTGTATATATATATATATATATATATATATATATATATATATATATATATATATATATATATATATATATATATATATATATATATATATATATATATATATATATATATATTATATATATATATATATATATATATATATATATATATATATATATATATATAGGGTGTTTCGAAATTAGAGGCCCCCCTCTACAGCATAAGCTAAAACTGATTTGGACAAAACAAAAGTAATTCAGAACAGGTATTTATTCAAGTTTCTCTCTGAGTATTTAATATTTAGTGTGGTCTCCATCTGCCTGTGCCACAGCCTGCGTTCTTGAGGGGTATGATTTCAGCAAATTGCAAAAAAGCCGAGACTCATACTCCATTTCCCTGAGCACTTTGGTCACCTCTCTTTGCAGGTCGACGAGGCTTGGTATAACATCATAGTTCCCTGTGCGAGCTTCAACACAATCTTTTAAGATACGACCAATGTTTTCACACACATTAAGGTCAGGGGAGCTACCTGGAAATTCACTTGACGAGAAAAAATCGATACCACTATTTCGAAGCACCTCTTGTGTCTGAAGAGCCTTGAAACATGGTGCCTTATCATCATGCAAAAATGCGACTTCTTTAACAGATAACACATTTTCAGGATCTTTGAGGAAAGGAAATACTCCACCAGTAAGCACAGTTTCTCTGAAGTATTCGCCATTCCATGACTGTCCTGTTTCTTTGATGATCCACATTAACCGTTTGTCTGTGAAACAGAGAAAAATTCCCAAACATTCAGGAAATTTCACACCTTGACAATAGAGCACATCATCGCTGATATCATCCAACTTTGGAGCTCAAATTATGTAATTTTTATAATTTGGCTTCCTGACTGTGTAAATGAAGAATTCATCTGATGCAGCAACATGGAGAAAGTCAGCTTCATACCAATCTTTAAGAAATGAACCACAAAACCATGCACGGTCTACTCTCTGTTGCTGAGTGATGTTGGGCTTACTGATAACATGAAATGGCTTGATACCGGATTTTTTCAACTCACGATATACAGCACTATAACTACTCTTCTTTCCCCTTTTTGTTTCTAGTTCAAACACCAATTGATGTCTTTTGACTCCTGAGAAAAGACTTCAGGCCTTCCAAGATTCTCACTCTTTTCGTGATGACAGTCATATGGATTTTTGTTCCAGTTTCTTTTAACAAAGGATTCATCTCTGTTAATGTATTTAGCTATCCAGGAATGTGAAATGAAGGATGCGCCAGCATCCCAGGCCTCTCTGAAGGTTATAGCCCGGATTAGGTCAATCCATCTGATTTCCTCCGAGTCATTAGTCATGGCTGCATCTAACTCCGTCACTCAGTCTGAAAATACAAGATATGTAAAATGAAAAATGGCTTAATAGAAACTTAAGATAGCGTACTTGGAGATAGGCTATAGCAGAAAACTTCATGACTTTCCATTTTTTCTGTAAAGGGGGGGGCGCCTCTAATTTCGAAACACCCGGTATATATATTTATTTGGATGTATGCCTCCCTAACGTTCTTCATTAATAACGAAAAATGTGTTTTTTTTTCAGTCACTTGTTAGAGAATTTTCTAAGCAGGTGTTGAGAAAAGAACCCTGTGCAAAAGGCAAGGACCCCTTCTGCGCAGATTTTGTGAAATGCATTTGTATAACAACGCCATATTTTTTCGTTAGATTGACAAACTTCTGGAATATATATAAGAAGGGCATTTTGTCCCTTATAGTTAAGAGAACGTAGTTGTCCTTTTGTATGACATTTTTACCCTTGCTTCAAGTAGTATTTGAAAGATCATTTAGAATTAAAACTGTTCCGAACGTTGAAATGAGAGAATGAGCGATGGGTAAATAAACGGAGTTAAAACTGAATGGAATGGAGACCTGAACTGGATCTGAATTGAAAAATGAAGCATTGGTTATCGGTTACCTATGTGACATTTCCTTGAATCCAATACGCTGTGTTCCCAACAAACATTGGACGGAAATTTATGTAGATTTGGAAATTAATATTGGTTTTCGACAGGCTCCGTATGAAAACGAAAGTTTAGTTTTTCTTGTGTATACTTTTTTTCGTTTCGTTGCTATAATAATGAAATATGGTACTGCTATACAAATACATGTCAATATATCTGTGCAAAAAGGGCCTTTGTCTTTAGAATGATCATAATAACAAATAAGGAGGAGACTACACGACGTATCCAGCCGATGGTTTTTTTTTCTTCAAAACCGGGATTTTGTAATTCCTATCGAGTGCTGAGAAAAAAGGGAAGAATTTTATCATGAATGAAGACAGTCTCAGAGGCTAAGATTAAAAGAAAATGATCGATTCAAGACTCAGCATTCATCGCTGGATGCAAAGCACCAAATTAAACAAGGCGTAATCAGACCTCCATCTTACGCAGGATGCGTGCAAGATTTCTCCCTCGCTTATAAGTTGTAAACATTATATTCCTAACTTTTTATGTAAATTAAAATGTGCTAAAATCTAAGGTCAAACAGAGCTTTATTTCACCAACGAAAATTAAAGTAAATACACA
>NC_061098.1:43244921-43302421 GCF_015104395.2 Macrobrachium nipponense | reverse complement strand
CGTATTGCCTCTGTCAATTTCGTCTAGAATTTTGTAGGTCCAGACATACAGATATTTTCCGTGATTCTAAAACTTCTCACGTAACTGTTTCAAAATAGAAACTTGGCTAGCAGATCACCATCCTCTAAACCCTCCTTGCCCATTCTGTCTTATTTTGTTCAAAATCCTATCCATTTCATCTTATGTCACTAACCAGTTATTCCTCTCTCCAATTATTTTGGAACCATTCCTTCTTCAAGGCATACCTTGCAAACCCTGGTCAGCCATTTCATCGCACTCTCATCAACCACCATAAACATATCGCTGGTAACATCCTGAACTTCCTGAGAGTTTCCATTCTTCAAGCTCTTGATACCCCACCTAACATCCTCAACAGCAATTTTCACAACCATTTTCAAACCTGTACTGAGCCCTTTCACGCTCCCTTCATTCGACTCTGCCCATTTCGTTATTTCTCACATGAAAGATAGTCTTCCAAATACTCACTCGTGATCTGACTTCCATTTGTGCTCTATACAACAGTTTCGTATTCTCCTCCTTTATGTTTTTGCTCACCTTTTCACTTATGATTTTAATACTTGCCTCTCTCTCTCTCTCTCTCTCTCTCTCTCTCTCTCTCTCTCTCTCTCTCTCTCTCTCTCTCTCTAATATATGACTGGTGAAAATGTTCTGTTACAACAAAAATTCCATCTATTAAAAAGTAACCTTACAAAACGCCAATATATAGAAGGGAAGCACTATATTTCATAGACTGCTGTCTCTCTCTTCTCATTCATTACCTACCTGAAGACAGAGACAGTTGTCTCTGAAATATTTTGGCGTTTTTATTATATATATATATATATATATATATATATATATATATATATATATATAGATATATATATATATATATATATATATATTAATTATTTACAGGATCAGCCTTTCCTCACCTATTGTAGCCGTTTTTCTTTTTCAATTTAGGGCAATAGTTTCAAAGTCTTGACAAAATTCTAAAGTTTGAATCAAGAGACAAATGAACACGACCGGCGCAGTATATTTCGCATTTGGAATTGTACCACATTAATAATAACAATATATAACTAACATGTGATGAATTTTCCATATGCTTTCTGTAGATTCATTTTTTTTTTTTTTAGAATAATTCAATCTATTTTTAAACGTTACAGTATCCAATGTAATAGGATGGAACAATGCTGAAAAGGCAGTTATTTCAAAACACACCTGGAAGGATGGAGACAAAAGCCACAAAAGCTAATGACAGGAAATCTAGAGAGAGGCTTCTAAGTCCCAAGACCTAAAACCCCTTTGTTAATGACGCAGGCACAAAGAAAGAGGGTGTTTACTCAACTACCGACTGGCATAGTAGAGGGGAAAATGTCCGCTGAGTTACCCTTTTTTTGGGGGAGGGGGTGGGCGGTCGGGAGGTGGTTGTTGATATACTAAATCTTTTGTTCTGACGACTGTTTCCTTCTCATTATTTCCAGTTTTCATGTGACAAATGAAATATGTTATATATTGTTTGTAATTTTGACTCATCAAATCATGACAGACTCGACCGACTAAGCAAGTTTCTTAGATCAATGGCAAAGAAAGCAATAAAAGAAATGAGATGACTAACAGAATTAAACCGACATAAAATCTGTGAATACAGAATATACGAACAGAAAATAAAGACGTAAAATAAACAAGCAAAAAATGCGCCGAAGTTTCTTCGGCGCAATCGAGTTATCTGTACAGCGTATAATCAAGGCCACCGAACATAGATCTATCTTTTGGTGGCCTCGGTATAAACCGCGGGCCGGTGGTGGGCTATCGCAGAGTCAAAGTAAATAGGGTCTGCTCGCGAGGCGGTTACTTAAAACCTATCCCCCACCCGTTGTGAAGGCGTCATCAGTTACAGAAGGACCATATCTTTATGAAACCATATTTACGATAACATTTTCATATAACTATTTTGCGATGGCGTATTTTAATATAAATTTTCCTCTTTATTGCATGTTGCTGTATACTAATTTAAAGTACAAAGAATGCTCTTTCAAATGATATATAGCACATTACAATTACGATTACTTTCAAACCCACAAGCGCGCACAGAAAAAATTATCTACGCACAAAAAAATGAGCAATTACTTCATCCGTCAACCTACATACATTCACGTTTCGTAGCGTATCTGACTAAGGGATGATGATAGAAAGAAACTGAAAAAATGGATTAGAAAGATGATAAAATTTATATATAAGCATAAATAATATTGATAGGTGTTCTCAGAAAGAAATTTTCGAGGAATTCTAGGTCAAAGACGGACCAAAATTTTAAAATTTTATGTAAATATTTACCACCTTTTTGTCTTACATAATTATTCCATCTTATTACATTTTGCCATATACTATGTAAAAGTACAAAGAATGCCCTTTCAATTGGACTATGACACAATTACAATTATTTTCAAACCCATAATCGCGCACAGAAAATATCTACGCACGCAAAAATTCTAAAAAAAATTATCCGTTCGTGGGAGATCTGAAATCTAGCCCCGCCCCTTGTGAAACGTCATCAGATACATCCAGCCAGACTGACGAATACCTTTTTGTACTTTTTTCGAAAATATTATAATTGTTTGAGGCATGCATAATTACTACCTTTATGTATACAGTTTGTTGTTATATGTAAACTTATATGTTCGGAAGTATATTTTATGTGATATGAAGTGCTAATGAGAAAGTTTGCTGGAAATGTGGTTCCCTGTATCATTGTCATTCATCATTATTCCTTGATACCTTATTATAGTATATGATGTAATGCATACTTTTGATATTGTTTTCTTTTTTGTGGTCAAAGTCGTGCAAATGCAACTGCCATTTTTTACACTGCCTGTGACCACATTTTCTTTGTATTTATTGCATAACAATAAGTATTCTTAATAAGATTTGGGAAATATATCTTAATCAATCATTCTAACCTTTATCATTAAAAAAGTTGCTTTTCAAAGTGAGGTATGAACAAAGTGACAGAACTAAATAAATTTTTCTTAAGAATTATTTAAAATCTTGATAATATTATTACTGAGAGAGAGAGAGAGAGAGAGAGAGAGAAGAGAGAGAGAGAGAGAGAGTTGTCATGTTATAAGAAATGGACTTGAAGAGAATACAGCAAACCAGTATATGGGTAAGTAAATAAGTAAGTAAAGAATAAACATATGAAGAAAGTGGAGTAGCTATGTGTGTTCAAACTGGTATATTTTATGTGCAATAAAACAAGGCTTGGTGACTAAATGAGAGAAAGGGTATTAAAAAAAAATTTAAAACAAAAAATGAAACATGTGACCTCTCTACAGATTTTATCATCAAGATTTTATGAAAAACACCATGCGATATGGAATATATGTATAAAAACTAAGGGTTCTTTAAGTAATTCAGTGAAGAAGCAAGGGAAGTGTTACTCTTGTGACGTCACAGTATTAGCTACGCCCCCACTGCCGAGTTGAGCAGACCCTATATACTTTGAATGGGTATTAAAAAACATCAAGCATGTGACCTCTTTGCAGGTTTTATCAAGATTTTATCAATAAAAACCATGCGATATGGATTAAATGTATAAAAACTAAAGCTTCTTTAAGAATTCAATGGAGAAGCACGGGCAGTGTTACTCTTCTGATGTCACAGTATTAGCTCTGCCCCCACTGCCGAGTTGAGCAGACCCTATATACTTTGACTCTGGTCTATCCTATATCATTGCCAGAAGCACGATTGTGGCTAACTTGAACCTTAAATAACATAAAAATTACTGAGGTTAGAGGACTGCAATGTAGTGTGTTAGATGATTGGAGGGTGGATGATCAACATACCAATTTGCAGCCCTCTAGCCTCAGTAGTCTTTAAGATCTGAGGGCGGACGGAAAGGCGCAGACGGACAGACAAAGCCGGCACAATAAACCAATGAACCACATGAAAAAGACAGGGAAGTTCCATTTTATAGAAAATTATGTTGTTATCAGTCGTTACCATATGTGTCTGTATGTTAAGTTTTGGCTTGACATATTATCAGAAAGATATACATTCATAAAACCACTTTCAGACACGAAAACTCTTCACTCGATCGGCAATGAAAGATTCGTATGGAATAAAAGCAGTCATTAGCCCGTAGACTCTCTAGGCCTAGGAACTTAGTGATTATGTGCTTCAGCAAACTTAATGCTAAAATATGTATGGTGAAATAAACATGAATTTTAAGCTAAGATATTCATTCGTTCCTTGCACGACATCGCTGTGCCTTCACCATTTATCGTCTTGTTTCAAACAATTACCGTAGCTTAAATGCCATGGCTGACAATGCTCCCAAAACAAAAAAAAAAAAAAAAAAAAAAAAAATAGTAGTCTTATGGGGGAAAGAAAAAAATAAGGCTTCATTATCGTTACTATCACTGTCACTCTCTCATATCCTACAGTGGAAATCTCTACATGAAAAAATCGTTCTTACGTAAAGAGATATTGATACCTTATGGAAGAAATTCATATCCCATTGGAATTTCTTTCACTACAGTTTTTTCTCATTTTCTCCTATATCCCTCCATTATTCCTTTTTATTATATATTATTATTATTATTATTATACGATTTCATGTAGAGATTTCCACTATAGAATATGAGAGAGAGTGTGCTAGTGATGATGATAGTGACAATATGATGTCTCATTTTTTTCCCCATAAGACTACCTCTATCGAGGGATCATGGTCACGATGATGACGTCATTGACGACTAGTCATGTGGCCAGGACGTGTACTACACGAAGACGAGAGAGAGAGAGAGAGAGATTAAAATTCTTAATCTTTTGCTTGTTGTTTTCTCATTGATAGCCCTACTTGTAATTTTTTAGTAACATTGTCATCCATGGCATTTAAACTACGATACTGTATGAAACACAAGACGATAAATGATGAATGCGCTGCAATGTCAGTAAGGAACAAAAGAATATATTTTATCTTAAAAATTTCCGTTTTATTTTACTAAACATATTTTATCATTAAGTTACTAAAAACACATAATTCATATATCATTAAAATCTTTAAATCTTTGGCTTGACGATGTTTGATGATGAAATTGGTAAACGCTACTTTTCTTTGGGGTTAAAACTGAAGGTGTGATGAAAGTTATAAACTTTTGAAAAGACATTTTTGTCAAGAGAGGTGGGTGTGGAGATCCTTACTGCATGACGTCTTGAGAGACACGACGAGTTTGCACCTTCCCAGTCCTGTGATTGGCTGATCAAAATTTATGTTTAAAGATTCTTTATTGTTATTAACGATTAACAGTGCTACTCCTTATTTTGGCGTCCCTCTTATTTTCTTATTTTATACATGGCAAGTCTATACTGAGGTAGATTACAATGCAAATTCAAAGTTTTCTTCAACGTGAGTATAATAGTTAGTATCGAAATTGGTAATTTTGTGCCTGCTTGGACAATATAGCTATTGTTATGATCATTATAGGTTGGCTCACTCGTTTGATTTGGTTTACCACTAGACACCAGTAAATACTGATTCACCCAAGCATAGCTATATTCAGTATAAAAGTCCAGTTGTAGCTATTTATACTAAATTCTAATATCGGCAATGGTTGGAGTAATTAAAGTGGTCATCATTTATAGTTAGTATTAGTGATGACAGCCTACAAATGGAAAATAACCATGATCACTAGTTCAGTTCAGCCTAGCAGCAGATATGAAGAGCCATTACACTTAGCTGCAGCCATTACTATGGTCAGCTCTGTCAACAATAACAGGTGTTTTATTTACCAGTAGATATAAATTGCTAATACTAGTAGACATGAAGGACAGTGTCATTGGTGCAAGTATACTGGTTGATATACTTAGCTAATACTTGGAGAACAATGATAATGTTGATAACGACTGCTACTTAGATACACCCGCTCCTGCATCAACATGAGTAGCGACAGCTGTTATTTAAAATGGAAGGGTCATGTCTTATAGGCCTTCATGGACATTCATCACCACTACTGCCCACTTGACAGTAGATACACAGGAAATACCTAATTCTTAATAACTGTATAAATTCAAATGAAAAAGATTCTTATTGAATAGATTACAGCCGTCACCTTTCTTTGGGATGAGTTGTATCAGGGTATGTGTGTTTCTGGAAGTATAGGTGCAAAATCACTGCTTGAATGAAGAACTCAGGAAAACTCTACAGCAATTTCACCTTTAAAAACTTTGAAGAATATACAGGACTATGGCAGTTCTAAAAACAACTTGAACCATATGTAAAAGAGGAAGGAACTGGACCTGGAAACTTTGTTGAGAATGTCATTAGCAAAGGAGCAGAATTCTGTTTCTAGCTGAGGACCAGATGAGGACACCAGACAGAGGTAAACTCATTCCTAGCAGATTTCAAAGAAGCAGGGAGCGCAGCAGAAGAAACAGCTGGAAGTAACTGATATGCCAAACTTCAACCACTTGCTAAGGAGCAGGACTGGTTAAACAAGTGATTTAATTAGCATTAAGTTATGGAAACAGACGGGACACATGCCTAAGTAATCAGTGCTGTAGTTTTATTTTTAAAATAACAATATCCTTCGAAAGACTCATTGAAATAGTCAATTTACCCGCCTGTTGAAAATTTTCAAAGTGCCATAGGCGTTGTTATAAAAAATTACAAGGGACAGTGGAGGGTAAAGTGGTGGGATTGAGACAGATGAACTAAATGGGAAAGCCATACTGAAGAAAGCTCTGCTCCTCCAAACAGGTGTCTTCAGGCAGGAACAGGTGTTCACCATCTCTCCACACAGCGTCAGAGTGAACGCCGGAGAGGACGTCTTCCTCGAGTGTGTCATCCAAAACCAACAGGGTAAAGCACAGTGGACAAAAGATGGCTTTGCATTAGGTGAGAGACAAAGAGGGATTTATATAAGTATTTACTTTCATTTTAGATATATTCAAATGTGTGAGCTTCTCTGCATTTCGGTTTGCTCTTTTATATGTTAAAGAAACATTAGAACATTGATTGATATTTTTGCATTTTCCGTATATATCAAGTTTGCTATAACAACTGTTTATAATTTTTAGGGATTCATAAATGTAAAACATTAAAAACACAACAGTCTAGAAATTCAAACCACTTGCTGAAGGATACCATACAGCAACATAATTCATACTTTATACTGTCTTCTTATATAATGTTTAAAATTTTGCATTAAATCCAGTGACCAAAGTTTCGGTTTCTTTATGCAAATAAAAACCAGCATAATTCGTTTTAAAATTGACTGAATTGATTTTCATTATTCACTTCAACGGGAGTGAAACATTCTTTTAAGAATTATAACCTTCTATAGTTTCGGTTAAGTAACTTCAGTTTATCTTTTGCTGACCCAAAGTTTCCAGTATTTCAGGTTGTGAGAGAATATCACAGAACAGGAGGAAAATTGTTCACATTCTATTTTTTTTATTGCATCATTTCCATGTTTCTCATCCAGGGGAAAATATAGTGATCCTGAATTTGGAAATCATAGCTATTAATCAGACGGTTTTGCTGTTACCTATTGCAATATTTTCTTTAAATAAGTAGATGGATTATATTAAGAAAAACACTCATCTTTGAGAGGCGTTATAAGTTCGATTGAGTTTGTACACCATGTAACCTAGAGGAAGCGTGGATTTGAAGGAAATACCATTCAGTGGAACCC
Source organism: Macrobrachium nipponense (assembly GCF_015104395.2). NCBI lineage: Eukaryota > Metazoa > Arthropoda > Malacostraca > Decapoda > Palaemonidae > Macrobrachium > Macrobrachium nipponense. The sequence goes on along the minus strand of NC_061098.1, from coordinate 43,294,721 downwards.
TTGTGCATAAAAGAGCTGGATATCTATAATTAGTAGAGTCATTGGATTTTATTCGTTCAAAACTCTAGAGGTGTTCAAAGTTAAGAGCTTTATTACTTTGTGAACTTATATTGGGTGGAATGCACCGAGGAAAGTAGAACCGGCAAAAGTCAAATGCAATGGACAAATTTTAAAATTTTCAAGTCAGCTAATGCCTGTGCCAGGAACGTACCATAGCATCATAGCATTGCAAGTGATATTGATGATATAGAAGAAGGCAATTAGGAGTTCTGATCTCAAGTTGGGGCTCCAAAATAACCCTTTGCACATAATGGAGTTACAATTGCAACCCTAAAGGCCACTACTAACATTCAGTTTTGCCTGCACATTTGGCCTGTGCAGGCAAAACTGAACCACTAACGTTCAGTTTTGCCTGCACATTTGGCCTGTGCGGGCAAAACTGAACCCACTAACGTTCAGTTTTGCCTGCACATTTGGCCTGTGCAGGGAAAACTGAGCCCACTAACGTTCAGTTTGGCATGTGCAGGTGAAACTGAGCCCACTAATGTTCAGTTTTGTCTGCACATTTGGCCTCTGCAAGTAAAACTGAACCCTCTAACGTTAAGTTTGACCAGGCACATCTGCGCAGGTATAACTAATTGTTAGTGGCGGCCTTTATCTGGTACATTACCTTCAGATTTGTGCTGAGTTCTCAAAACAATATGAGAAACATCATCAGAAGTATTATTTACCACAATCTCCTCTCACGCACAATCCTGGCCTGCTACTATATCGAATACAGACACGACCAGCCATCTATAATTATGATAAGCAGAAACAACCAGCCATTGTCCAACATGGCTGGTTGTATCTGCTTACCATATAGTGGCAGGCAGGCAAGACTAGTCCATGAGCAGAGCTGGGTAATATACGTAACTCTGTTGAGAGAGACAAGGGAAAGTTTTAATAATAATTCCAGTCCTTGAAAATATAGCATAGCAACACTAAAATAATCATATCATTTGTTCTGTCTCTTCATCATGATATCCCGATGTAGATTAGCTAATTAGCGTCTGCAGTGATTACTTTATAATATAGGAGAGAGAGAGAGAGAGGAGAGAGAGAGAGAGAGAGAGAGAGAGAGAGAGAGAGAGAGAGCGGAGCAAGAAACCTAATTTCCAAAGCCATAATTATTCAACCTGTCTGATGCCACTACCCAGTCAGCATATTAACTGCGGCATGATAATGGCTTTTGATGATTGGCACAGTAAATATATATATATATATATATATATATATATATATATATATATATATATTTACTGTGCCAATCAATATATATATGTATATATATATATATATATATATATATATATATATATATATATATATATATATATGAAATGATTGTAAGTTGGTCGGTTCCCATTCATAATATTTCCTTTTCGTTCTCATTGTTTTGGCAATCGGAGGCCTTTCCCGGACAACAGTTGACTTCAAAAAATAAGGAAATCAAATAATCAAGAAACTCATCTCCAGAATAATGGAAAATGACACTTTTGTGGACGTAAATAGTCGAACAAAATAGCTTTGCTCTTTCTTCATTTTCCTCTTTAATTCGTTTAAGGTTTCATTTTCTCTTAGTCGTGGGGTACTCGTGGAGCCTGAATCTGACAGGGACGATCACCCTCTTCTTAATTCCTGTTTCTCTCTGACGCTTCAGAGCGTTCCTTTGTCCTCTGCCTGCAGCTCTTCTTTTCACTTTATTTCGCTGTTCAACATCTCCAACTCTTTCCACTGTCCTGAGAGGCGCTGAGTGGCTTTCTAACCCAACTTTCATCAATGAAATTATTACCCCTGTTTTATTCAATCTTCGCGTAGTGGGGTAATGTAAGCATTACATAAAGTTCTGTACAGCGTCCCATCGGCCCCAAGCTGCAACTCCTTTCATTCCTTTTACTGTACCTCACTCATATCTTTTTTTTCCATCTTACTTCCCACCCTCTTCTAATAATTTTTTCATAGTGCAACTGCTTTGAGGTTTTCCACCTGTTACACTTTCAAACCCTAGACTCAGTTTTTATTTCCGCGCTGAATGACATCGTAACAGGTCCCAACAGAAGCTTGACCTTCGGCCTAAATTCTATGTGTTACACTAAGATTGTGAAACCAGGAAATCCACGAAATCCCTGAAGTTTTCATGGACTTCGTAAAATCACCAGTCCACTTAAGAACATTTGATCCCCAGGGTCTAGTACTAAACACAGTGAAACAGTGATTTACTTACAGTTTTGCAGTGTTCAGTAATGGCCCCTTAGGGAAATAATTGTTCATGTGTTTTCGTACTAGTCCCTCAGGAATCAAAATCTGTTTGGGCGTATCTAGTACTAGCCACTCGGGGATCAAATGTGTTTCCTGTGTTCGGTTCTAGTCCCTCGGAAATCAAATGTCCTAAGTGCATTTGATCCTCGAGGGCCTATGGTAGATTACATCAACCGCGCATCCGATGTCTAACCCAGTCCCTTACGACGCTCCTGATTGGCGGTTGATAAGCCAATCACAGGGCTGGAAAACTCTCAGTCTCTCGAGGGTTCTCATAGGCAGGATGCTTGTTCCGCTCTCTTGAAGTGGAACACACATTCTGCCTATGTGAACTCTCGAGAGAGGACTAAGAGTTCCAGCCCTGTGATTGGCTTATCAACACGGTTTATATGGATCTACTACGGTCCCTCGGGGATCGAAATTGTCCCCAAGTGAATTGGTGATTTTCATGTTGTATTATTCTTCGTCCGCGTAACCTAAGACGCCCATCTGTCCCAAGGTTTCGAGCGCGACGTCCCAGGTTACCCTCGCCACTCCTACTCGGGGGACCCGAGCAAGGGGCAGCACCATCTGGTCATCAAGGGCGCCAACCTTGGACGACGACGGCGAGTACCAGTGCCAAGTGGGTCCCACTACTGACACCAGTGCCTTGGCGGCCTCTGCTAACGTCACTGTTATGGGTGAGGGTCGTTAGCTGGATATTATTATTATTATTATTATTATTATTTTATTATTATTATTATTTATTATTCCATTATTGGTTGCAGTCCACAATTATATAGCATTTGCGTTTATGGTCTTTAATGTATATTAGAAGCTTTCGAACCTTGTGCTAGTTACATCTTCAGTCAAGTGAACTTTTTTTTAAAGTCATGATGTTCACTTGACTAAAGATGAACCTAGCACAAGGTTCGAAAGCTTTTAATATACATTAATGACCATAAAACTCAAATGCTTATTGTTGCGGACCTGCCACCATTGTCATCATTTTCGCACGGAAAAAACGTGCCCATTATTATTATTATTATTATTATTATTATTTTTTTTTTTTTTTTGCTCTATCACAGTATTTACTGTGTGGGGTTCCAGGTTGCATCCTACCTCCTTAGGAGTCCATCACTTTTCTTACTATGTGCGCTGTTTCTAGGATCACACTCTTCTGCATGAGTCATGGAGCTACTTCGCTCTAGTTTTTCTAGATTCCTTTTCAGGGATCTTGGGATCGTGCCTAGTGCTCCTTATGATTATGGGTACAATTTCCACTGGGCATATCCCATATCCTTCTTATTTTCTATTTTTAGATCTTGATACTTATCCATTTTTCCCTCTCTTTCTCTTCAACTCTGGTGTCCCATGGTATTGCGACATCAATGAGTGATACTTTGTTCCTGGTTTTGTCAATCAACGTCACGTCTGGTCTATTTGCACGTATCACCCTATCCGTTCTGATACCATAGTCCCAGAGGATCTTTGCCTGATCGTTTTCTATTACTCCCTTAGGTTGGTGCTCGTACCACTTATTACTGTAAGGTAGCTGATGTTTCTTGCACGGGCTCCAGTGGAGGGCTTTTGCCACTGAATCATGCCTCTTCTTGTACTGGTTCTGTGCAAGTGCCGGGCATTCGCTTGCTATGTGGTTTATGGTTTCATTTTTCGTATTGCACTTCCTACATATGGGAGAGATGTTATTTTCGTCTATCGTATTTTGAACATATCTGGTTCTTAGGGCCTGATCTTGTGCCGCTGTTATCATTCCTTCAGTTTCCTTCTTTAGCTCTCCCCTCTGTAGCCATTGCCATGTGTCATCGCTGGCTAGTTCTTTAGTCTGTCTCATGTATTGTCCGTGCATTGGTTTGTTGTGCCAGTCGTCTGTTCTGTTTGTCATTCTCCTGTCTCTGTATATTTCTGGGTCTTCGTCTACTTTTATTAGTCCTTCCCATGCACTCTTTAGCCACTCGTCTTCACTGGTTTTCAGATATTGCCCCAGTGCTCTGTTCTCGATGTTGACGCAGTCCTCTATACTTAGCAGTCCTCTCCCTCCTTCCTTTCGTGTTATGTATAGTCTGTCCGTATTTGCTCTTGGGTGTAGTGCTTTGTGTATTGTCATATGTTTCCTGGTTTTCTGATCTATGCTGCGGAGTTCTGCCTTCGTCCATTCCTCTATTCCTGCGCTGATTACTGGCACTGCCCATGTGTTTATGGCTTTTATCATATTTCCGGCGTTGAGTTTTGACTTGAGTATCGCCTTCCATTATTCCCAGGTATTTGTATCCAGTCTCATCTATGAGTTTGATGTTGCTCCCATCTGGTAGCTTTATCCCTTCAGTGCTCGTTACTTTGCCTTTTTGTATGTTGACTAAGGCGCATTTTTCTATTCCAAACTCCATCCTGATGTCCCCAGATACAATCCTTACAGTCTGGATTAGGGTATCTATTTCCTTGATGCTCTTACCATACAGCTTGATGTCGTCCATGAACATCAGATGGTTGATTCTGTTGCCTCTTTTCATGAGTTGGTACCCGGCAATCCATCTTCTGTAGTATTTTTTGTCATGGGAATCATGGCTACTACGAAGAGTAGTGGGGACAGTGAGTCGCCCTGGAAGATCCCTCTCTGATAATAACCTCTGCTACGTATTATTCCAGAGCTTGTAAGTATTGTATTCCAGTTGCGCATTGTATTTTTGAGGAAGCTGATGGTGTTTTCCTCTGCCCCATATATTTTCAGGCATTCTATTAGTCATGTGTGTGGTATCATGTCGAAGGCTTTCTTATAGTCTATCCATGCCATGCTTAGGTTGGTTTTCCTTCTCCTACTGTTCTTCATTACCATTTTGTCTATCAGGAGCTGGTCTTTTGTGCCCCTACACTTCCTTCTGCAGCCTTTCTGTTGGTGGAGGATGGTGTTTGTCTCCTCTAGGTAGTTGTATAGCCTTCATGATGATACCTGCTAGTAACTTCCACATTATTGGTAGGCAGGTGATAGGCCTGTAGTTACTGGCTATATTTCCTTACTCTTGTCTTTTTGTACTAAGGATGTTCTTCCTGTGGCCATCCATTGGGTGCATGGTGATTTGAGATACAATGCTGGAGTTGTTCTGCTATTCGTGGGTGTAGGGCCTTGAAGTTTTTGAGCCAGTATCCATGGACTCATCGGGACCTTGGGGCTTTCCAGTTTGGCATTTTTCTTTAGTTGGTGTCTGACTGTGTCTGTCGTGATGTCTGTGAATCTTTGTTTTATTCTCTCTGTTTCTCTTCCTTGACTTCTTGGAGCCATGTTGTCATGTTTGTTGTGTGATACCGGATTGCCTCCATAGGTTTTCCGAGAGTCTCTTACTTGGTTCGGCTTCAGGAATTTCTTGGTGGTTGTCTTCCCCTCTTAGTTGGCTGTATAGTCTTTTCTGGTTGGTTCCGAATAGTTTGTTCTGTTGGTATCCCTTATTCCTGTTCATGTACCGTTGGATCTTTTGTGCTTTGGCCTTAAGCCTCTGTTTTACATCTTCTATTGTGTTGTTTAGTCCCCTCTCTTGTAGTTTGTATTTCTCGTTGAATTCCTCCTTTGTTTTCTTGCTTCTTTGCCTTTTTTCTGCCATCTCTTTCAGTTTACTCAAGTCAGATCTCATCACCAGGATTTGCTTTTCCAGGCGCCTTTTCCAAGGAGGTTGCTGTTTGGTTTTGTTGGGTTGGTTGTGCTGGTGGTGTTGGTGTTCGAATCCATCAGTTCTGCTACTAATCTTGCTCCTGCATATGCCAAGTTATTTGTTTCTGTGATACTGGTGGTGTGTATTATGCCCATTATTTCATTGACCTCACTTGTTTTCTCCCTTAATTTCTTGGTGTTGTAGGCTTTCATGGAGGGGATCTTTGTTCTCTCTGTATCTGGTTCCATCCATTGTCTAATCTTTTCTACCCATTCCGTCCTCTCTGTTACTTCATCAGTGTTTCTTCGTGTGTCGTTGTTTGATACCTCATCATCCTTGTCGTCTTCTGTGGCATCGTCTCTCAGTTCATCTTCGTGTAATTCGTTGTCGTGTTTACATTTCCCTTCCAGTTTCTTCTCTTTCTGTTGGGGAGAGAGCCAGTTCTTTTTCTTTATGTTCCTTACTTTGCCCTCTGCCAGCCTCTGCCTCTGTTGGGGAGTGTTCCTCCTATCATTCCAGATGTTGACCAACCTTCTTCTATATCCTCTCTCCGTCGGGTTGCTTCTGATGTAGCGTCTCCATATTTCCTTATTTTCTTCTCTTGTCCATTTCTTCCTTTGGTTTGCTTCTATAGCTCCAATCTCAGGCTGTTGGTTACTGTCGTTGTGGTGGTCAGTTGCTGGATGACGACCTCCAAGTACCTGACCGTCTTCCCCTTCAACTGGGTTGAATACCTGGGTGCCGGACGAAGCTCCTCTGTTGCCAGAGGTTCCATTTACGTCGTTGTCGTTTATTCCTTCATTTCTTAACATCATTGCTGAGTTTTGCTATTTAACCCATAGCTGGACCCTACCCCATCACGGATAGGTACTCATTTACAGTTAATTAGAACGGGGAAATTATGGTAAAGATCCTTTCCCAAGGAATCAACGACGAGGAGAGCGGTCGCGCATCCAACGACTGACCAGCCCAAATGTTGCTTAACCAGTCAATTGAAGACCTAACCCACTCTGCCACGGCGCCACATATTATTATTATTATTATTATTATTATTATTATTATTATTATTATTATTTTGTTCTAAAGGGTCCACAATAACACAAAGTGTAAAAAGTCCTTGTATAATTTTGAAGACTTTACAGAAAGCTTTCGAACCCTTCCAAGGGAAGGGTCGAAACCTTTCTGTAAAGTCTTCAAAATTATACACGGACTTTTAACACTTGTGTATATTATGGACCCTTTAGAACATTATATATACTCTCGTGATAGAGAGTTTTTCCCTATTATTATTATTATCATCATCATCATTATTATTATTATTATTATTATTATTATTATTATTATTAAGAAAAGAGTAGGTGCTTAGCTACAATATGAATGACATTGGTCCTTGTAGTAGTAGTATTGTTGGTAACAGAAACTAATGGATTCTTCCAAACGATACATTTAACATGAAGATAATAAAGTTCTTATATCCATACCCACTGAATAAAGCTCCCGTGGGGCATTAATATGACTTCAAACACAAAACTTTCCTTTTTAAAAAATTAATCCTAATATGAACCATTACCTCAGCATTGTTTTTCACTGTCAGCTTCGTATTTTCAAAAAATTTGTTTCATTTCTTTAATCCTACCTCTATATCAAAACTATATTCGAAAGATCTAGAATACGGGACGATATATTTCATGTTCAGGTTAATGATCAACCTAATAATATAGACATGAAAGATTTCAATAGGCAATGAATGACCTCTTTCGACCCAGTGGCTCCAACCAGCCTGAACATCATCAGGGGCGCCGACAGCAGCGTCGTGCAGGGCACAGAGGGTCACAACCTGTACCTGCAGTGCCTCGTCAACGGTGCCAGACCCGCCCCCTCCATAGCTTGGTACCGCAATGGTATCATGTTGGATGACAGTAAGTGGAGGTCAGACTATGGGTAGATTTCTGAAAGGTTAGGTTCTCTCTCTCTCTCTCTTCTCTCCTAACAACCGCACTTGCACAAACACACGCATATATATATGTATATAGATATATATATATATGTATATATATATATATATATATATATATATATATATATATATATATATATAGTATATATATATATACACACACACATATATATATATATATATATATATCTATATATATTATATATATATATATATATATATATATATATATATAAGTTGAAGGTGGTTGCTGAAACCAGATAAAACAGCATCGGAGAAAGAGATCCCAAAATTCCTTTTTGTCTTTTTAATGGATTTATTCGCTGACGTTCAGGACCATGTGTCCCATTTTTGAACTAAAAATGAAACAACAAAATTAGAAATAGACTCAGATTAAAACATGATAAAAAAGTCATTTATTAACATGAAGAAATGCAAAGGGAGGTACGAGAGAAGGGAACAGTGATTACCGGGTATAGTGCTGAAGGCAAAAACGGACCCTGACCAGTCACTCAGCTTTTGCCTTCAGCACCATACTGGAAATCACTGTTCCCTTCTCTTGTGTGTACCTCCCTTTGCATTTCTCATCTTAAGAAATAACTTCTTATCATGTTTTTAATCTGAGTTTGTTTTTAATTCTGCTGTTATTTTAAATTTTTAGCTTTGAAAATGGGACACAAAAACCTGAAACGTCTGCATAATAAATCACATAAAAAGTATTTTGGTATCTCTCCTTCCTCTGATGCTGATATATATATATATATATATATATATATATATATATATATATATATATATATATATATATATATATACATATATATTAGCTCAACTGTTTCAGCCTCCTCTGGCCCCTTATCGAAAGCTGTGAATAAACAGGTCTCGGTGGAGGCCGAAACTGTTGAGCTAAAAGGAATTTCAGCTTATCTTTTCCCCTGTGGACTACAACCTCATATATCTATCTTCGTGAAAGAGAAAGACTAAAACCTCATATATATGTAATAAGCGAATACCACAGGAAAATTATGGTCAGAAATCCAAGCGCTTTCGTCTTTACTAAGACATTGTCAAGGAACGAATGAAATACAATTGGAGAGAAAGTTCTCAGTACACAAACATAATCAAGAATACCAGATGGCTAATTGTCAAAAGGGTAAAACTTAAAGAGATAATCCAGGATTATCGGATATCACACGGTCACAAACCTAAACATAGATTTAACCCTAACCAAACTACAAAGTATCCTACAGTCCAAAACATGTAAAAACTGAATATATTAATTTTGTTGCTTATAATTATCTACAACTTTTTTCATTATGAAGGTATCAAGTTTAAATAAACCAAGACTTAAATTTAGAACATTTCCATTATTTGACTTGATGAAACAAGATTCAATGATATTCCTTTTAACTGTGTCATTACATGGGATTAAGGCTCTGCTTGACTCCAGTTAATAGGATGATCTAAATCTCATCATATGTACTAATATACATTCGATATTTGCCCAGTTCTCACAGAATGTTGGTGCTGTTTGAGACGTTGTGAAAGAGATTTACCGGACTGTCCGTAATAGACTTTATCACACTTTTTGCAAGGAATTTCATATATGCAGCCTGGAAGATCTTTAGGAGAATTTTTTATTACTAAACTCTTGACATTAATATTACTGAAAACAACATTTATGTTAAAAAGATTTAAAATTCTAGGAATATCTAAGAACCTTTCATCATAGGGTAATTTTAGAATGTTATGCTTACTGAATTCAAGTTTGTCATTAGAGAGAGAGAGAGAGAGAGAGAGAGAGAGAGAGAGAGAGAGAGAGAGAGAGAGAGAGACTTTCAGTATCGACGAACATCCTGGCACGTGTAAATGTATTTAAATCCGTGAATGCTTTTTTTTTCCTTTTTTGGGAAGAATCCAATTATCTCAGCCCTGGAATCCCGAGTTTCCCTTCTTGTGACCTGCTGTGCACCTTTGAAAAGGTGGAGAGACGCCTCGCTATTTCCCTCCACCCATACAAACGTTTTATTCCCCAAACGTTCGTAGCGAAAGGGGACTTCAATTCCTCTCTGTTGGCAGACGACAACAATGACCCTGTCTGCCATATTGTGCTGAATTTATCTATAATGGAAAAAGTATCGTACTCTTTAATGTTTCGGTTTTTGCAGAGTAAACAACGTTCAACTTAATTTGATAGGTGGCATTTTGTTCACACTGAACTCCTTACATATATATTTGACACATTAAAAAGTATATATGGCTTAATGCTTGTGTAGTATAAAACGTGCTAAAACAATTCATCAGAAACACACACACACACACACATATATATACTATAATATATATATATATATATATATAATATATATATATATATATATATATATAATATATATATATATATATATGTACGTATGTTATTTCAATACTTCAACCATAACCTCCTCCCATCACATCAAACTAACTTCCGAGATATACGTCTCAACAGTTCTTTCCGCCCTCTGAAACACAAGTATAGAATTCCTACCAACCAGCCCATCATCAAAGCAGCCCTAACAGTCAGTCCCTCCCGACCAGGCCTCCACACGGAGAGGGCTGCTGACCACATATCCCCGAGACGAAGAGATGGAGCGTCAGGAGTCGTCTCTTGGTGTGCCAAGTGTTCAAGACGACGGTCAACAGTACACCTGTCGCGCCTCCATCCCACGTTCGCCAGATCCCACAAGGCGCTGGTGGATTCGGTCACCCTCTCGGTCTTACGTGAGTACCACAGCCCCTTCTGTCTCTGGTGGCACAAGAAAGCGGCAATGGGATTGTGTCTGGTATTGTGAGTGTGACTGTGGTGGGATTGTTCCTTGTGATGTTGGATGTTGGGATGAAAGTCTGGAAGGTTAAAGAAAGAAGAAGACTCAGGATGATTGTTTTAAATGATGATTTTTCTTACCCGATACATATTTTTCCATGATTCATCTCGTTTTCAGTTGAGCAATATCAAGTTTGTTTTCATAAATATAGTAATAAAATAAAATAATCTAAACTCCTCTTTTAAGATACAAAAAGAAAAAAAAACACAAATACGAAACTTTTCATGATTTCCTTTCTGCTAATTGGTCTTTGCAACCTTTCTTGAAGTTTCCTCACCCAGTTTTATGCTTCTTATTTGTGGAATATCTTCTCTGTGCAAAGGATCTTACGCTAAACCTTTTAATGATTTTAAATATCCTTATCTTGAAATGTCTCTATTCTTCTGACGAAATATTAGGTTCAAATTCCTTCATTGTCGTACCATAAACTAAGTGGAAAAACTTCATTTGTATTACACCTCCCATTATTGAATCTTTTCTGAATTTGTTCTATGTCCACATCCCGAATTATTCAATCAGTTGCGTTCAAAATGTCCTCTGGACAGCGTATGTGGGTCTTACTGCTGTCTGCATGATTATGATTTCTGCTCATTATAAAAGTAAAGGAAACCTTGGTCGCTTACAGAAAGCTTAGTGTGATATTTCTGATTCTGTTCCGATGACTCATATAATTGAGAAAATGGGCAGTTTATCAATAGATCTGCTCGAAATCGAAGTATGGTGGAGCTCCAGGAATTCCAGGGCAATTTCCATTTGTTCTGCAGTACTATAAGTCTGTTTTCACTGAATGCATGTACCTATTATTCTTGTACTTTTTAATAACTTGTTCTCTTTTCTACGGCTGGGAAATGGTTCATGGGCGAGACGAGATTTTACTTGATAAAGAATATTTGGGATATTCTCTTAGTACGGGTTCATCTCCTCATTTTGGATAATAATAATAATATATAATTGATAATAATAATAGGCTAACTTTATATCATTTTCATTAAAAAAAAATTCTAAGTAGCCGAGATATTTCGAAAAACTGCTTGATTCTCCTCCTAAATCTAATTAATAATAATAATAATAATAATAATAATAATAATAATAATAATAATAATAATAAAAAGAAAACTTCTAAGTATTCTAATCTGAAAACATCGCCTCCCCTGAGAACTTTGTTCCACCAACTCCACGCAAATCCCTCAGCTCGGGAGGAACCATTCTTCACAAACTATCTCTCTCTCTCTCTCTCTCTCTCTCTCTCTCTCTCTCTCTCTCTCTCTCTCAGACCCTCCAAGGCCCACAGTCATCACGGGACACACACCAGGCCACATTCTGAAGGAGGGCGAACTCCTGTCCCTATCCTGCCGATCCACGGGCGGGAACCCACGCCGCAACTCTCCTGGTACAGAGACGGGGCGTTTACTGCAGCAGCACCCGAATATGCACCCACTCGTCGAAGGCGGCCTCCGAAGACGGAGGAGAGGCGGAAGCCGCCCTTCGGTGGGCGGTGACGGGAGAAGACGACGGCGCCCGTTACGAATGCAGAGCCCAGAACGAAGTCTCGCGCGGACTCCTGCTTGCGGATGACGTCACGCTTAGCGTTCTCTGTGAGTATATAGTGAAGGAAGTCCTTCGCTGTAAGTCCTACTGCGTGTTGTTTTTCTAAAAAAGTATTCCATATATATATATATATATATATATATATATATATATATATATATATACAAGATATATATATATATATATATATATATATATATATATATATATATATATACTATAAATATATGTGTATAAGCGAATATCACGGGAAAATGATAGGCAGAAATCCAAGCGCTTTCGTCTTTATTAGGACGAAAGCGCTTGTATTTTTGCTTATCATTTTCCTGTGGTATTCGCTTTTTTAATATATAGATATATGAATTGAGTGACTTAAAACCTTATCGTTTAAATGTATAAAAAGTACAGGCAAGTTTTTTTTTTGTTTTTTCATTTAAAGTCCTGAACTTATCTAATCAAATTCATATTGTTCATTTCGTTATTTTAATATCAGTAAGACCCTTTCGCGCTACGTATGATTCGTATACTTTCAGAGAATAGTTGATCATGCTTTTCCATAGGAAAGCTTTAGCTAATAAAATATCTATTAAAAAAATAGTTGATCATGTATATTCCATTTGGAAAGTTTTAGCCAACGATACATTATTTAGAAAGTTGCGAAAGATATCAGTGGGAATCAGATTTGGTTATCTGCAAAGTGATCTGGATTCAGAATCCCGCCTCTCGTCAATGTATAAAACAGTGTTCCATTCCCTCTTGTGCTTTAAAGACAGACCGTCACGGGTCGAAAAATAACGGGTCCGTCCGTCGCAACGGCTGGTCGGGAGTTCGTCCTCAAGTGTGTCACTTCAAAGGCCAAACCGGTCGCCTCCATCACCTGGATGGTTCATGGTAGGTGTCTTTCCTCTTGGCATTTATTGTCACTCAGGGTCTCTCTCTCTCTCTCTCTCTCTCTCTCTCTCTCTCTCTCTGTGTTTATTTCTTGTTTTCAACGTAACTTCTGTTTGTTAGAACGCCTTGAACATTAGTTTTGATTGGATGTCTTCATTGAAATTCTTTTCCCAATTCTTCGTAAGTGAATAACGCGGAGTATATATCCAAAATCATTCAATGAATTGCTAGTTATTGTATGAAACTGTTCTCTTTCCTGAAAAACGAATCGAAATATTTCTCTGCTGAATTTTTATCTCATTCACAAAAGGAAAGTCTATCTTTCATTGTTCAATAGATTTTTATTCATTTAATCAATAAAACAGGAAAAAATCATGAAACGCAAGTAACAGAATTAAAAAAAGAAGAAGTAAGGAATAGGTAACCTCAACAGCTACAGAACCTCATCAAGAGAGAAAAGGGAAACTGTTCAGTCTTTAGGCGAAGCCCAACCGCCAACTGAAGAAAGTCAGGGGCAAGACCCATTTGATCTCAGGATCTGTCTCTCGTCGCTCAGAAAACGACTCGTCTGAAGTTCTAGGCAATTTTTTTTTCTCTTCCGTCTTGTGTAGGAGTCAAGGTGGCCCCAGTATCCTCTGTGGTCAGCGAGGCTGATGGTGGAGGCTGGGTGACCTCTTCTGACCTCAAGTATCACCTAGAAAGGTCAATGAAGCTGTCGGAGATCACGGTGGAGTGCCAAGCGAGGAATGGTGTCAGTGAAGAGGCCGTCACTGAGACCAGGGTCATCAGCATCATGAGTGAGTTCTAAGGTCAATGGAGTCCTAGAATCGCACAGAGGTGGAAGTTCATTGCACTTGTTCCTATTTCTGCTTTCGTAGTCGCGTTCTTTCAATGATTTTAATCATATTCAGGTACTTTTAAATAACCGTTTGTTTTGCAATGTTATTTATTCGAATATAATCCATTGTTGTTTGCATAAATATTTATCTCTTTCATAAATGAAAGAAGCTCATACTGGACTAGACACATCCAACCGTTTGTCATTTGCTATGAATGAACAGTGATGTGGCTGTTATAGATGGAACACCTCATAGACACATACAGATTTGGGTACATCATGAATGAGCAGATATCTGGCTGTTATAGATGGAACACCTCATAGACACATACAGATTTGGGTACATCATGCATGGGTCAGTGATCAGTGTAGCAGAAGCAAAAGTTGTTTTGTTTAAAGAATATTATGTTACTGAATGGTTTTATCGTATGATGCGTCAGGTGTTACCTTGATTCAGAGGCAAACCCCAATCATGAGAAGTTGAGACCTTCCAAGATGAACCTAAGATTCTCATAAGATTCTCAAGTCCCGTTTCCTTGTGAATCTTCAGCGCACATAGATAGAAATCCAATTTACATTTCAAACTACTTCTACTTCGCCGTATATTTCCTTATATCTTCTATTTTTTTCTAACAAGGGCATCCTTCTTATTTTGTTCAATGATAGTCTCTTGTATGTATCTCTGTGCAGACTAATATGTAGAAAACTGAACAGAACTTAAACGTCTGATTATGGGATGGATGTGTGATGGAAGGATGTGGGAAGTAGCACGAATGAATGTCAAGATGGCCGAGGAAGCAGATGAAAAGTTGGAACTGTCTCAGTCCGAGGACTGCATGAGTCACCGGATGTGGCAGTTGGAGAGATTCGTATGATGAGTATACACAGACATGAAGTGGTTAGAAACTTACGCGAAAAGGTGGTTCCAGGGAGATTTCCAATATACGTTGGATTTATTTGGGCGGGCGAGAAAGGATGGCTGTTCGGATGACCTGAATCCAGAAATAAGTGACTGGAGTTCCAAACAAAAAACTACTTTCAGTTTCCATCTGCAGATGGAAAAGGATACCCACAAGATTACTGAGTAACTTGTTTACTTGTAAGTATTTACATAGTATTTTACTTAATACTCGAGTAATCTCAGGCCCTAACTGTGGCCCTTTCTCAAGAGATGTGCAGTTGGTCAGCACTGGGTCAAAGCCAGTAGTCTCTAGGATCTTAACCCAGTCTGACCACCTTCACATCTCTTGAGAAAGGGCCACAGTTAGGGCCTGAAAAGTACTCGAGTTTAAGTGAAATACTTATGATAAATACTTATAAGTAAACAATTATACTCAGTGATCTTGTTGGCTTCTTTTTCCATATGCACTGAGTTCTTTAAAAGGAATATGAGACTAAGAAGAGACTTGCAGGAATACGTCCTGTAAGAAGGTTGATTGTTGCATATACTATGCATTTTCCAAGGAAAATAAATTAAAAAATTTTCATATGGATTCTTGTGAAGGAGGATATGGCGAAGAAAAGAATTAATTTGTTGGTTAATTGTTTTAGTTTAGGGTAAATAGAAGAATAAGATATCGAATGCGATAATCGTTGGAACAGGAGCTGCTGGATGTGTATTTGATAATTTCCTGATTAAATTCAAATGAAAATGAAACTTTCATTTAGAGAAGAAAGGTTGAAAATGTGATCATATATTCCATCAAGAAATACGAACAGAAAAGAAACATTTAGCAAGAAAAGCTTAAAGAAAAACAGCGATATAAATGGGGCTTGGTTGGAAGACAGTGATATAGAAGTATTTAATTCGACATATGCAGAGTTTTAGGTAAGTAAGAAATCAGTATGAAGTGCTTGTAACCTATAGGGAAATAGGAAGCTGATGAAGGCAGTCAATGGTAACAATTAAAAAGAATATATTATTATTGTAAGCAAATGTGTGATTTGCAGGGCATTACAGAACTAGATATATGGGAAAAGAAGTGGGATATGATGAAAGTTTATGCATATACCTAAGCAAATATTCAAGGTAACAAAAATCAAAAGATAAGGAAATGACGGCAGAGAGGAATGAAGATAAGGAAGGGTGTCTGCAGATGAGGAAACATCTGAAAAAATATCCGGTCATATTTTGACAGAGGCAACATTTGAATATTAGATGCAAGGGGGGTGGTGGGGGTGGGGGAGGGTGGGGGGGGGGAGAATGGGCGAGAGATGGAGCTGAATAATGCTCAAGTAAAAAGTTAAAGTTAGCAGTTTCAGTCCTCCACCAGGACTACTGCCTCTTGCGGCGGACGTCAGTTAATCTTCATTTGAGAATGTTTGTGGAAGTAATGGTTGGGAATATTACTAAAGCAATCGCGGTTTAGGAATAATTCTGAAAAATGTTAGGCACTGCTCGGGTGACAAAGGAGACGCATGTGCATAGCAGTGGGGAAAAGGACTGAGTACGATGGTAAAATATTGTTGCGATAAAAACAGACGAGACCAAAACTGACTCGTAAAGGAATATTAGTATGTGTTAACACTATGAAGATGGTGAAACGACTTGAGTTGTTGTTGATGAATGATTTGAGAGAAGTTTGATGATAAAGGAAAAACTGTTCATAGCAAGACTGAACTGACAGAGATTCTCATGTGAAGGGGATTGAAGAGGTGCGGAGCGCAAAGCAATTGACATGTGGAAGAAGCAAAGCAATACAGAATATGTTAACATCACATAGTACAAAAACAGTATTCTGAGATTATGTTCTACAGTTGAGTTGGTATGCGATATGATGAAAGGAGTCATGCCAGAGCTCACAGAAAGGATTCGAGAGTTCAGACTCTGGGACCGAAGAAGGAATCGTGAATGGTAAGGAATGTCTCTTACCGCAAGAAGTTATAGTCGTCAATGGGCTGAAGAGATAATTGATTGTAAGACTGTGAAAGTTAACTGATTCATCCTGGTATTTAGGAGTTATTGCAAACAGTGATAGGAAGACGAAAGAAGGGGTGAGTTAATTAGCAATTGGTACAACAAATAGATGACCCAAAGACATGTAGAGGAAATAAGTGTTCATGTAATCCACAACTTCGAATGCCTAAAAACTGAGTGAACCAACTCTTATTAGTAAAAGTTGAAAGTAAATGAAAGCCAAAGAGCAACCAATGCCGAGAATAATGTTGTTTACATGGTATATTCAAAATACGAAAGATGGAAAGGGAACTATGAAGATGATATGATAATAAGATAAATCAAACTTGTTCCTCGTGCCAGAAAATGTGGACAATAAGTTTGTTCACAGAATGTATTAGTCTGAAGTAGAAGAGAATTTGATTAGTTTCCACTGGGGGAGATACTGGAATAGGAAGGTTTTAACTTCCAGGAAATATGACTGTGCTTGCGAAGGGATAAAATGCGTTGCTGGTGAACTTTCTGTTAGGTGTATGGAATGGCCTCTGATGAAAAAAATGGATAGCCCTGTTTTTCTGATAACCGTAAAGTGCCCCTCTCTTTGCAGAGCCCCCCGGGCATCCCTTACTGAAGATAGAGGGCATGGAAGACTTGGTGGCAGGAGGGCGACTGATCGTCTTCTGCACCAGCGAGGGAGGCAACCCAAATCCGGGTATCACGTGGGTAGTTACTCAAAACTCTCCTCTGTTGGGATCTGTTGCAGGGAACAGGCGGCACCAACATTGCTGGAGAACCTTAATTGGCTCTTGAAGTTGCGTGCGAGTCTGGGAACAGATGTCTGTGTTCTGCCTCATTTAGATGTTCCATTATTCTGTAGAATTTGCTTTTAATATTTAAGTCTTGTTTATAGTTTTAATCAGTTAAATCACTTAATAGGCGTTGAATCTCTTCTCAGTTTTTTGTATAAGTGGAAATGGATCCACTTCAGCGTCACTATTTAAAGTAGCTGTATTAAGTCATGAATATACAAATGAACGAGCGTTTTCACAAAGGAAATATCTGATCTGACTACGGAAGATCTTCCTTAGATAACAGCAAGACTCTGACGTATCTGATTTGCCCAAACTTTGATGGTAAGGATTCAATGACCCACCAACAGACCTGATTTACATAAAAACAGCATCTCTTAAGTGACCTCAATTTTAAGAGAAAAAATGTAAATGATTTCTTTTGGCAGAATTTACAAAGACCGAAGGAAACTGGTATCCGATGTCATGCAAGAGGGAACCGTCTCCAAAGCGAGGGCGTCGTTTGAGGTCACTGCTTCGGACAACGGGGTCAAGGTGACCTGTGAGGTCAGCAACCCTGCCCTCAAAATCCCCCTCGTGACTTCCACCAAGATAAGACTGAAATGTGAGTGGGATTATCCTCATTAAAAGATTGCATGGGGCAAGCGACAATCAAGCTATGGATGCCGACCATTTCTTATCATTCGCCGTTTCTCAAAATCACCAATCTCTTTTTTTTTTTTTTCTATAAAAAGCCATATATAAATAATATCATGAAAACGAATTCATCACATTTCGAGTCTTCTTGTTATCCTTATTTAGGCAACTTTTTATCAGTCATTCCCCCAATCACTCAACTATTCGTTATTATTTTTCTTTTTATTGATAAGTGGTTCTCTTCTTACTGTGTTTCCCTTCCCTTCCTCTTGCTTCTTCCTAATGAACACCCACATTCTTTGGAAGCTTGAATTTTCAAGCCAATGGCCAATTTTTTTTGCTTGAATCTTTTACTTGCATGCACTCTTTGTTTATATTATGCAGCATTTATTTTTATTCTTGAATGTTTTGGTACAATGTCGAAGCTTCCCTGGGAGAGACGCCCACCTCTCCCCTGCCTGTGTCTTGGAAGGGACTTGACTGTCCGTAAGAGCAGTATTTGCAGAGATTCGTTGAAAGAGAAGTTGTCAGGAGGATTTTTGTTCTGTTTTAATTTGTTTTCAACTCGATTAACTTCAGTGCTGGTGCACTGAATATATTCCTGCTCAAGAAGGCTGCCAGTTGAGGGATATCGAGAATCAAATATGTTAAGGTGAAACGCTGTGTTCTTTTCAGAGTCACTGTAATTTATGAGTATAGACTATTTCCTCATATATGATCAGGATCTGTTTTTCCTAAGTATATCTTAATTTGAATGCCTTATAGAAGAAATGTACTGGCCTATCTAAAAGAGAGACACTCCTTTCATTTTCAAAAAAAAAAAAAAAAAAAAAAAAAAAAAGAATAAATACCACTCTGTCGAGATGCCTCTGTATAATTCTGTTTTGTTGACTGCATGTTTACATTTTCCCAATATCTCAGACAACTGCAAGAGGTGGAAAGTGACACTGACTGAATGGGTCAGGAGGCAGCAGGTCTTATTTGGACGGTTTTCTAGTTTGAATACAAAGATAAATATTTCCAGTGATATTTTCATGTTATTGCAGCGGAATCATTTTTGAAATTTTTACAAGTGATTTGACGATCAGATTTTTGAATCATGAATGTTTTTTCTTTTATTTATTTTTTAATGAACACTAATACCTCGTCGTATATGCGTCCACTTTCTTGTCATTTGTTTGTTTCTATTCCAGAAAAGAAACCATTTCTTCCATCCGTCCTCATATCTTCAAGACTACTGAGTCTAGAGGCTGCAAATTGCTATGTTGATCATCCACCCTCCAATCATCAAACAGACCAAATTGCAGCCTTCTAGCCTCAGCAGTTTTTATTTTGTTTAATTTTAAGGATAAAATTAGCCAAAGTCGTGCGTCTGGCACCGATAAAGTGCAACAACAAAGGCCATCACTGGACCGTGGCTGAAAACTTTCTACAAACATTATACGCTGTACAGAAAACTTTTTACTTCCCCCAGAACTACATTTAGAGAGACTGGATTTAGATTCATTTCTTGCTCTACTTTCTTGTGATGAGCTTTTACTGGATCAATAGATGCAATGAGCCGGTGAGAATTCCTCGTCAAAATGCTCCTCCATTTCGGCCCGATCCACTGTCATAACATCTGCTTTCCTGTCCTTTGGACTAGAATGGGAGAGACCGGAACTCCAGTCGTATTTTGAATATCATTTCTCCACGGATTCCCTCGACATACCTCCGCATTGTTTTATTTCACGTCTCCATCACTACATCGTTTCGCGAATGGTACGAACTTCGCCGCCCTCCCCTCGGAGACAGGAACTCTTGTATTTGGAGTCCCGAGTTTTGCTGAGTCCAAAGCGAAATATAATTGTCCCGAAGACATAAGAGAGCAGGAATATGGCCCGCCATTGCAGCGACCTGCTGGGTTTAATTTTTGCTCATTTGAAGAATTTCCTTCTTCTTCTTCTTCTTCTTCTTCTTCTTCTTCTTCCTGTTCTTCTTCTTCTTCTTCTCCTTCTTGTTCTTCTTCTTCTTCTTCTTCTTTGATTTGGCTTCCTGTGAAACTAAGAGTAACTGGAGGTGTTTTTTTCTTCTGAGTTTTCTCTCTGTCGAGATTCTTGTAGTTATGTTTATATTAATTTCTAGTCTAATTTTGCTTAACGTAATGCAAGGAATTTAACGACTATTCATCTTTTCTTTACTTAAATATGAATGCAAACCTGCGACCACTATTTGTTTATTTACTTTTATTTTTGGCCAGCAAGGTATCAAAGTCTAATAGATTATTATGATTATCAACTATTATTATTGTTATTATTATTCAGTAGATGAAAGCTATTCATGTGAACAAGCTTACAAAAGAGGCCATCGGCTCGAAATTCAAGCTTCAAAGAATATCAAGGTCATCAGGAAGAAGCAAGAGAAGTAAAAGGAAATCCTGAAGGAAGAGACCCCCACTTATTAAAAAAAGAAGAATAAATTAAATAAATAGGTAGAAATGTACTAAAATGTAAGAAGAAGAGTATTTAGGTTAGTAGTATATTGCATCTCCGCTTAACTTCTGAAGAAGTTCCAATTGCAAGACATCCTCTGGGAGGATGTTCCACAGTCCAACGGTGTG
Source organism: Macrobrachium nipponense (assembly GCF_015104395.2). NCBI lineage: Eukaryota > Metazoa > Arthropoda > Malacostraca > Decapoda > Palaemonidae > Macrobrachium > Macrobrachium nipponense. Next base: position 43,273,741 of record NC_061098.1, on the reverse strand, counting down.
AGGAATATAGGACCTCTGGGACGGAGAAGTTCGACAGTGAGGCACTTTATCCCATATTGGTGCAGCTGTTCAGAGAGTCTGGTTGCTCTCGGCAGATGGATTTAGCGTAAATGTTTTTTTAATCGTTGACATTATATACCAAGTTTCATTTGGTGCTCATTGTTGTTACTTGCTTAGCAATGTTTTAGCTTCGAATAATGATGATCTTAGATTACAGTTTTAAAGACACAATTGCTTATTAACCATTAGATTGTTTTTCTCTTCTCGTTTTAAAAATAGTCTTGACAAAACTGTGAGAGATAAAGAAGCGCTGGGACGGAACTTCTGCTTCTTTTTCGCTTCATGGTAAATTGTAATCTTCAGTCTTGGTGAATATATATATATATATATATATATATATATATATATATATATATATATATATATATATATATATATATATAAGTATGTGTGTCTATGTACGTTAGTATGTGTATAAATGAATCACGAAGATATGGAACGTGATGAATGTATAAAGAAAGGCAAATACCTCGAGGGAAAGTAGTAAAACAACGGAATAGTTGCAAGGCCTTTGGACAACACGGTCCTTTTACGTGTAAAGGACTGTGTGTCGAAAGGCCTAGCAACCACTCTGCCGTTGTTTCACTTTTCATCTGAGGCATTTGCCTCTCTCTCTCTCTCTCTCTCTCTCTCTCTCTCTCTCTCTCTCTCTCTCTCTCTATATATAATATATATATATATATATATATATATATATATATATATATATATATATATATATATATAGACTGGTAAAAATGTTCTGTTACAAGAGAATTCCATCTAATAAAAGGAGCCCATAAAAACGCCAAAATATAGAGAGAAAATACTGTATTTCAGAGACTGCTGTCTCTTCAGGTAGAGAGAAACAGCTGTCTCTTAAATATAGTATTTTCTCTCAATAATTTGGCGTTTTTATGGGCTCCTTTTATTATATATATATATATATATATATATATATATATATATATATATATATATATATATATATATATATCTTCCGAATAATATATCAATTTGTATATAATACATATGCTAGATCAATCAATCATTACGTCATGGATGCTAATTAATTTAATTCCAATCTCTTGTTGCACCGCCAGTCGCCGCCGTGGGAGGTCAGCGGATGGGTGAGGCCGAGCGAGGTCGAGGCAGGTAGCACGGCGACCTTGGTGTGCGAGTCTTCGTAAACGAGTCTCCGGAATCGGCTCCTTTGGCCTGGCGCTCAGGGCCCCTGACGCTGCAGGGGGCCACTTCGACGTATACCCAGGGGCTCTACGGCGGCACAGTCACCAGGTGAGGGGGTTGTCCCTGGCTGAGGGACGACTTTTTTCGAGCTGTCCACCCATTCTTTTTAGGGCACTGGCGGAATATGGGCGTTTCTTCGCGGGAGATGCTTGAGCGATATGCTCTATTGAATATCTGTTAACAGGAGCAGACTCATATACAACAACAACAACACACACACACACACACACACACACACACACACACACACACATATATATATATATATATCTATATATATATATATATATATATATATATATATATATATACATATATATAAATTCTTCTGTTAAAACAGAATACTTCTCAAGTATAAGAAGCCCATTAAAACACTCTAGTCTAAAGCTATATTTCGGTGGACTATCTTCCACCCTTATCACGTAGTGAATCTACTACTTGATAAGGGTTGAAGATTTTCCATCGAAATATAGTCCTTAGCTTTAGACCAGAGTGTTTTAATGGGCATTCTATACTTGAGACGTATTCTTTTTTTAATAGAGAATTATTAATAGTAGTATATATATATAGTCATAGGTAATAGAGAAACAACAGAAGTGACTGAGATACCTTTAAAAACGCATTACTTACTGTGCTTAGGGACGAGTATGGTGGTGTTCTGATGAGAAGTTAATAGAGTAGAAGCAAAGGATTTTAGAGAAAGTGTACTAGTGTGATTTTAGACCTTGCAGAAGAGTCTTCGAATCCACTGTGTACCGTGAGAGTCCTTGGAAACTAGCTATGAGTGAGGCCCGTTATAATTCTTACCATGGAACTGAAATAGCTGCAGAGTGAAGGTTGCTTAGTATGTGATGTGGAAGCTTATCTATTTATTGAGACTGTTGAGAGTCATCTAAAGTCTAATAGTGAAAACTAGTGTGTGTAAGTGGGAGAATGGTTTGTTGTAAAGGTGGGTCTGACACAAGTGTGTTTTATATCTCCCCATGTCTGTCTAATGTCGTATGAATAGGGTAATATCAGGGGTTATAGAAAGGAAATCAGTATTAGGCAAAACTTTGAACACCGTTCATCAGTGTAACGTTTAAATGTCATGAACACAATTACATTACATTTTACCGTTACACTTATGAGGAACACCGTTCAAGTGTTCGAAATTCGTTGTTTCTATATTTCTACATAGAAGTATATTTTTAACAATATTCAAAAGATTAGAAACATGGATAGACCACAGACCAAGTGTGTTTTGATATAATTCTGTCTTGTGGAGAGAATGAAACTTAATCGACTGGAGGAAAGTGCACGCAATTCTGCAGAAGAGGAGAGGAAGACGAGACAGTGCAGGATGAACGGTAGGGAAAAGAAGAGAGAGAGAGAGAGAGAGAGAGAGAGAGAGAGAGAGAGAGAGAGAGAGAGTTTCGCAAAGATAAAGTGACTAATGACGCTGTCAAGCTATTGCCTCCAAGGGTAAATGGCATCATCTTGAAAGACACACATCATTTACATACAGTCACACACACACACACACACAAACACACACACCACTGTATAGTGTCGTGGCATGCCATCAGATGTGGCTGGTTTGCGTCTCGCCCAGGAGATGAAAGATCACTGGCTCTTTATAACGTTCAGTTACTGCTGTAGTGTCAGGGGTCTTTAACGGTGGGAGGTTGAGACCAATATTCTTGGAAGGTTGAGTTTCAAGTCAGTGGCCCCTTTGGTGTTCTTGTTCCATTTGAGTCGGTTTCTTCTGCTGAAACTAATGATAATAATAAAAATAATAGTGTTTAAGGGGTCCACAAATAATAAAAATGTTAAAAGTTTGTGTGCAATCTATAAATTATTTATAAAAGCTTTCGATCCTTTTCCTGGGTTCATCTTCCATTTTGGACTGAAGATGAACCCAGGGAAGGGTTCGAAAGCTTTTATTAAATGGTTTTTGAATTGAACACGAACTTTTATTATTGTGTACCCCTTAGAACATTGTATATACTTTCGTGATAGAGTTTTTTTTTATCCCAATAATAATAATGTATATATAAAATATATATATATATATATATATATATATATATATATATATATATATATATATTATATATATATATATATATAGAGAGAGAGAGAGAGAGAGAGAGAGAGAGAGAGGAGAGAGAGAGAGAGAGAGAGAGACCTGAAATTGAGGACCCTCTAGTTAAACACGAATGGTTGGAAATAAGTCTGACTATTCGACAGAAAGCCTTTGCCATTCCTGTATTATGGCATGTAAAAGTAAATAATCCTACAATGATTGTGACTCTCTGAAACATTTATCCTCTCAGCTTATTTCAGTGACTTAGTAGCCTAAGACTGCCATTTGTGTTGAAATGAATAATGCAGTTGACTTCTTCTCCTTCAGGTCTGAGATGAAGGTGAAGGCTTCATCGAGGACAATGGCAGGACTTCCATTGCGATGCCCAGAACGGCCTGGGAGTCGTATCTCTCCACAAACATATCACTGAACGTGCTGCGTAAGTAAATGCTTTGGTTTGCCCCAGTTCTTATTGAGTCCCTGAGAGAAAAATAAGGAAAGAGATGGAACACGTTTTGCACTTCATTTCTTAAAATTATGAAACATCGAACTGCTCCATAATTGTCGATTTTTGCTTCTGAGTTGGCAAAGAAAGTGATGATTCTACGGAGCGAATCGAAATCAAGTCAATATTGGACTCAACACTCGAAGTACCATGACTGAGAGGGTTAATTTCGCTGAGATTTTGCAGTGATATTCGGCGCTTTGGAATTTTTTCAAGATAATTTAGAGGAAATATTAAAAACATTCATATTCACCAACTACTGCAACAACGAAAATAGGATAACTGATGCTTATAAGATAAACTAACGTGAATTTCCTTTTGAAGTCTGGCCCTGCAGAGAGGCATTTCTTGGCAGGCCTCGTAGGAGGTACTGCATACAGTGAACCTCATCCGGATCGATGTAAGCTTACTTAAGGTTCTTTGCAGTGTCCCTTCGTCCCTAACTGCAACCCCTTTCTTTCAACTTACTGTACCTCCGTTCATATTCACTTTTCTTCCATCTTAATTCCCACCGTCTCCTAACAATTGAGTCATAGTGCAACTGCTTTGAGGTTTTCCTCCTGTTGTACCTCTAAAACCTTTTTGCTGTCAATTTCCGTTTCAGAGCTGAATGACCCCATGGGTCCAAATGTTTGACCTTTGGCCTAAATTCTGTAATCTATTCTATTCTAATCTTTTTTTTGACAGAGTGGGGCCGAGAATCAAGATTTATGTATAAAGCAATTTTTACTTCATACCTTTACGGGTTTGATTGCTTTGTCCATCACACTGATTCACCCTAAGTACTGCTTCGAGGTATATTATTATTATTATATTATTATTATTATTATTATTATATTATTATTATTATTCGCTTTGTCCATCAAACTATTCACCCTAAGTTTTGCCTCGGACATATTACTATTATTATGTTTATGCTGTTTGCAGATGGGCCAGTCTGGATGTCGGTGCCGAGCGGAACCATCGACGTCCATGAAAAAGAGGACTGTTGGTGACGGCTTCGGCCTCTGCAAATCCTCCGCCAGTTAAGTAAGGTTTTCCTCTGCTTTGTGTGAAATCTGTTGGTGCAGGAATATCTGAAATCTCGGGATCTCACGAGATCTCTAGGGCATATGTGAAATGACCAATTCGCTTAGGAGCATCTGATTCCAGAGGGGTCGTACTTAGACACAGTGAAACAGTGATTCATTTACACTGTTTTGCACTAAAGGACATTTGATCCTCCACGGGCTAGTACTAAACATGAGGAAACAGTGTAGCTGTAACATACATACATATACGTGTATATATATATATATATATATATATATATATATATATATATATATATATATATATATATATTTATATAAATATATATATATATATATATATATATATATATATATATATTATATATATATATAAATATTTATATATGTATGTATGTATATATATATATATATATATATACTATATATATATATATATAATATATATATATATATATATATATATATATATATATATATATATATTATGTTCGTGTGTGTGTGTGTGAGTGGTGTATCACGATTAGAAAAAAACACAGTCAGAAAGAATTCACAGAATGTCCAAAAAAAATAAACAAGGAAAAATGGACCCTTAGAATAGCCCTGTTTCTCAACTTAATCGTAGGAAATGGCATAAAAACGAAGGTGTTATCAAAGGAGGGATTATGTGATTCGTGTCACTTAGTCCCAGCCATTACCCTGGATTCGGAATGTTAGTCTTCTTCAGAACGAGTCATCTGAAGTTTTAGCAATAGATGCGCCTGCAGTGGTCCCTGAGACAAAGCTGTGTTCGTCATGTCGTCTGAAAAGATTGAAATTTTAAATTGAAAAGTATCTCATGATGACGTATGATGTATCTCAGTTTTATCCATTGATATGAACTGGGGGATAACTGTTTTACAAGTGATAATGGCGTCATTATTAGTCTTTTATTTTGCTTTCATTGACGTTCAGTTTCCCCTTGAATTAAGCTATTATTTTGCAGGTGATAACCATATTATAACTGTTGCATGCTCTACAAGATATTATGTATATTCCATATTTACACGTAATTTCTATCGTTCAAAATCAAAATTATGGAAACGACCATCGTCAGTTTATTTGGTTGATAACTAACAATAAATTACGACGCACCACAATCGTTTGGCTTGGCTTAGATTAGCTGCATTTTACTTGCACGTTTATTCAGCTAATTACAGCAACTTTTGTTGTTGTTATTTGATTCCAGAAGCACTTAAAAATTCCTTTAAATCTTTTTAAAGTCTTCTACCAATTCAATTTGCCATCTATCAAACATTCCCTCCTGCCACTGAAAAGTTGTTTATTGAAGAGAGCTTCAAGGGGCACTCACAATGGCACCTTCGCACTTCTTCAGGTACAGCTGGTGGCACGGTCCTCTGGAATTGGAGGGCCAAGTGGAGCCTGTCGCTGGAGGAGGAGGAGGGGGAGGAGGAGGAGAGGGCCAACTGGAAGGGCGCCTTGAGATGAGAAGAGTCCATCGCCAGGAGTCCGGAGAATACTCTGTCACTGCCACAAGTCCCAGGGGAACCTCCACCGCTTCCTTCGTCATTAATGTCCAGTGTACGTGAGTTGGTTTTGCCAGAACTCCTTTCGTTGGTCATCTATTCTCCTTTTTGGGAGAGAGAGAGAGAGAGAGAGAGAGAGAGAGAGAGAGAAGTGGAAATTCATACAGCAATCAGGCGTAAGAACACTGTGGGAAAAGATGTATGAATAAACCATAAAAATAAAAATAAAACTAATAAAAATAAGACAAAAAATAAAAAAGATAAAACGATAATAATAATAATAAAAGTTCAAATAAAAACAATAAATATAAAAATTTAGAGAATTAAAAAATGAAAAACAAAAATAATGAAATAAGAGAAATGATTACAACTAAAATAATAGAAATTGAAATACAATTAATAAAAATAAAGGTTGACCTTGAGACATTGACTATATTATAAAGTCAGACAGACGAACAGACAAGGAAAATGAAAATAACAATATTACGAAATGGAATACAATGAAGGTGTTCTTTGAGGGTTATTGAGAAACTTGTTTGAACAGCCTGGATAAATAGTAGGTTTTCCAGGATTTCTTCTGATCAAATCGCAAAATGCTTGTGGTGTCTTTCGTTGATTCGTCTGTGTTTGTGGGGATAAAGATAGAAATGTAGTTAAGTTGTATTTGAAAATAGTATAGATTTATCCGAGTCATTAGTATTAACTCTACTGATGTAGAGTTAATACTATTGATACTAAACCTTGGGAACTTCTCTATCGTAGTTTTAGATGGGAAATTTTGATATGTTTTGCTAATCGGGGAGTAAGCCTATAACCTACCTTGTTGTTGTTGTTGTTGTTGGTGGTGGTGGTGGTGGTGGTTGGGGGTTGGGGAGGGGGCTGGCGTAGGGAAGAACCTAAAAAGGTCTGAAGAAGGTGTTTCATGTTGAGTTAAAGATACAGGAATTTTAGGATAGGATATTTATGATTTATTTATTAGAATGAAATTGTAAAATATAGAGTATTTATTTTAATTTTCTTTAGTGGAACAACGCTCTATATGACCATAGATTTTAGCATGCGCTTCAAGTAAGCCGGAGATCGGATCATGCCTTGTTCCTGCTGCAGTATCCTGATAAAGAATAATTTTATTGTTAAAGTATCTGATAAATAGCGAGAAAATCCATTTGCTATGATTTATGGTTTTCCAGGAATGAGGACTTGAGGGTAAAACTCAAAATAACTAGATTCCATTGCCAAGTCATAAGCTGATTGGGCGTCCCATAATCTGCATCAAAGTCTTTTCAGCTACGAATATAAAAATATAAGCTTAGTGAGCACAGGCAGACATTTGTCATACATAAGCGCTGAAAACGACGTACCATGACACATCTATTCCGGCTACACTACCACGTCACGTAGTTAAGTATATCTTATTTTAACCAGACCACTGAGCTGATTAACAGCTTTCTTAGGGCTGGCCCGAAGGATTAGATATTTTCACGTGGCTAGGAACCAATTGGTTACCTAGCAACGGGACCTACAGCTTATTGTGGGATCCGAACCTCATTATATCGAGAAACGAATTCCTAATCACCAGAAATAAATTCCTCCGATTCAACGTTGTCAGAACGGGGAGTCGAGCTAGCGACTCCGCTTACGTCACATGGTGACCCGTCTTTTTTTATATATCAATAAATTGTAAAGAATCTGTGTTTCATGTGTGTATAAGTTACCGTTTTAAATGAAGCTCTTACAAAACTGGAGGGAGGTCCACATAAAACAAAAACTCGACAGAATTAGTCCAGGAGGAAAGCGAATCATTGACAACAGAGCGCCAAGGGAGAGAAGCAGAATGGGGAAGCTTGGGAAATCACAACACGTTCCAACAGGAAGCAGTGTGTGAGGAGGTGGAGAAAGGCAAACAGAAGGAATAAAGCGAGCATATGGAGGAATGAAGAAAAATAGAGTATAGGCAAACTGAGGAGGGCAGAAGGGAACAAGGGAACGTCGTCGGCTGATGGAAGCTCTCATTTTAGCTTTCTGCAAAAGAGAATAGTTGAGATGGCTTTGTCTGTCCGTCTGCACTTTTTCTGTCCGCCCTCAGATCTGAAAGACTACTGAGTCTAGAGGGCTGCAAATTGGTATGTTGATCATCCACCCTCCGATCATCGAACATACCAAACTGCAGCCCTCTAGCCTCAGTAGTTTTTATTTTGTTTTAGGTTAAAGTTAGCCGTGATCGTGTGCCTGGCACCGTTATAGGTGCTAACAACACATGCCCCCATCAGGCCGTGGCTGATTGTTTCATACAGCATTTTATGCTGTACAGAAAACTCGACTGCGCTGAAGTACTGAGGTGCATTTTTTACTTGCTCATATTGTCTAAAGTTTAATACACCAACTAAGTTACAGGAAGACTATTATGTTGGGCTAAAAATCTTCGTGGAAACCAACTTGACTCAGTAAAAGAAACTTGCATTGGTAATTCTGAACAAAGCAGTGAGAAAATAGTCTCACCCCGTACTAACACTGCCAAACATGGAAAGATATCCATAGGTATCAGTTCCTCGATGGACGAGTGGTTTACGTGCTCGCCTACCGATTCGGTGGCCCCGAGTTCGATTCCGCTCACTGCCAACGTAGAATCAGAAGAATTTGTTTCTGGTGATTAGAAATTAATTTCTCGATTTAATCTGGTTCGGATGCCACAATAAACTGTTAGTCCCGTTGCTAGGTAATCAATTGGTTCCTAGCCACGTAGTAATATCTAATCCTTCGGGACAGCCCTAGGAGAGCTGTTAATCAGCCCAGTCGTCTGGTTAAACTATGATATACTTAACTTTTTATCCACAGGTATCAACAATCTAACAACGCAATAAATGACTGACTTCATGACAGAATGATACCATCCCAAATGGTTCATGGTATTTATCCTAGAATGAGTTAAAATACTGAGAAATAATCCAGGTGTTAGCATGACGAATCTGCTAAGATGTTCCTGTAAGAGATCTCGAAGATGCAGCCATGAACACTCACTTTAATTGCTTAGGGAACAAAGGAAAAGTATCCAGAACCCTATTCACTGTTCCCAGTGATGATCTGTCTATCAGCCTTCCAGTTCTGCCCTGTTGCTATGTAATGGTATATTTGTAGGCTTCCGATAAAAATATTGAAACAGATTTTCATATTTGGACAAGAGTGGACTGAACTCACCCTGGCAGCAGGACGGAAGTGTATGAAATCCAACAGTGAGCAGGACTTCCCTCAGCCACATAGAAAACTTTGCTACAAAAGGCGGCCAAGAAATGAGTTACTGGTTTCCAGAGGTCCGGAGATTGAAAGATGCCTTCAATACTCACTGCAAGAATAATGGACATTTATATATTGCGTGAAATAAAAAAAATGAAAAATAGAGAACACTAAAAGACACTTCAGCATTGCAGCTAAATCATTGGTTATTTTGTACAGAAGCAAACTGGTATGAGTGGGAAGGTGGCTAATAATATGATTATCATAAATAATAAATGCATCTATCTGTCTCTCCTGACTAAGAATAATAGTATCATCAACAAAACTAGTAGCATATCCAAGTTTGTTTTTTTGTCTGGTGTTTTTACGTTGCATGGAACCAGTGGTTATTCGTGACTTCCGAACCACGTCGAGAGTGAACTTCTGTCACCAGAAATACACATCTCTGACGCCTCAGTGGAATGCCCGAGAATCGCACTCGCGGCCACCTAGATACTATTTTCAGTAGCTTACAACATGCGAATATTCATCATCAGGGTCTATTCGGTAATTTGGGGAGTTTTCTTACAATGTTTTGGTTGGGGCAGTTTCATTCTTTCACACAGACTTGCTAAGCGTCACAGGGAGTCGAGTGTTTTCAGCATAATTATCTTTCAAATAAGCATGTTGACATAAGAAAAACGTATTCAATAAACGTGTTCTTAAGCCCTGAAATATGACTAAAACTTATAGTTGTAATCAAATCTCAATATATCAGAACAGAAAGCAATAAATTCATGCGTGACAGCGTGAGCAGGTCGGCACAGTCCTTCTCGTAGTCTTGTGAAATACGACCGAGTTTATTGCACTTGAAGAAAACACCTGCAATGTTTTTTCCTACCAACATTTCTAATAATATGATTTCTCAATAAAGTCAAGCAGCAAATCATCTTCCAGTAAAAGGCTACATGATTTTTACCTCTTTTAAACTAACAGATGGCTGAATGACCTGGCAAGAGTTATCCTATAATTTGGGCTGTTTTTATACATATTATTGTAGGTAACTGACGCTATTATCCTGGTATTACCCACTGATTCTATTTTTCAGTTGAGCCTCTTTGCTTCTTTGTCTCTTGTTATAGGGTGTCCATAAAACCCCAGTACCATTACAAGTATGTATTGCCCATAATGGTACTGGGACTTTATGGACACCCTGTATGTTTGTTAAGAGGATTACATGAGAGTTGCAGGTGGATGCTGACTGAAATATTACAAAAGGTTCGTGATTGGAAAACACTGAATAAATGTTTGAGTAGAAAGGGATGTAACCTTTGACCTTCTATGTGGGTCAAAATATGTTGGCCATTGTTTTCATTGTTTTGACATGTATGCGATAGATTCGTATTTGATGTCGTTACTCCGCTAATGAAACAGAAGTGCAAATTTGCTAATTGGTATTTGGCATGAATTGTCTGGACGTTCAACGACTTTGTCTATTTGTCCTTGAAATATGATTGGTTTCGTTTTACTAGTTATGATCAACTTACTTCCGACCATTGATTTATGTATTATATTATGCTCAGAACTTGGTCGAATAATGCAATGGATATTTATTAAAGATTTCTTATTACACAGTGACGTCAAAGTCAGTGTTAAGGTCTAGGTCATACCTACGTTAACGTCAATGTCAAACAGGAACTTAAAATGGGCCATCACCTTTGAACTAAGAGAGACAGATCAATTAATGATGCCTCTTCGAAGAGTGAAATCATGGTCAATGTAAAGTTCATACTTATAAGTCGAAGGTGAAATAAGATTTTAAGGTAAAGGAGATAGAGTGGTAAATTCGGAATTTGAGATGAGGGTTTCGTTCATTTGGTGTAGATGTTTGTCCTTTGGGTGGCAGGAGTTTGCAATAAGGTTTGGTCCTTGTTGCTGGTAACTAGCAGTTAGATTTGGGGAGTGAGATCACTCGCCTTCTGAATCTTGCCCTCTCTGGATGTTCTTGGCTGAGATGAAATGGCCAAATTTGAGAGAACCAAGGCTCTTTCCTAATAGTGAGCTTATATATATATATATATATATATATATATATATATATATATATATATATATATATTATATATATATATATATGGGGATACAATCCACAATAAAATAAAATCCTCTTGTAGTATATATCTCTAGTAAAGGATTAAAGCTTTCGACCATCAACTGTGGTCTTGTTCACATTTTAGTGAACAAGACCACAGTTGATGGTCGAAAGCTTTAATCCTTTACTAGAGATATATTTTAAACTACAAGAGGATTTTACTTTATTGTGGATTGTATCCCCATTTACTTAGAGGTACGACATAGTACCTGGCTTCTGTATATATATATATATATATATATATATATATATATATATATATATATATATATATATATATATATATATATATATATATATTTATGCAATATGTACACAACACCACACACACACGTTTCCAGACATTATATAACGAAAATGTTCCTAGGACCTCAAAAAAAAAAAAAAAAAAAAAAAAAAAACAATGCGTGGCAGACAATATAGCCGACTCGCGTCCTATGTTCTGACGCTCTCTTGACACAAACGAAGGCATGAATAAGTCAAATGTTATTCCTCTATGGAGTGATATTGGTCGCTTTAGATGCTCGAAAACTATTGAGTTGATTCTTTTCGGCATAAAAGAGGCCGACTGAAGCTAATGAATCTCTGCTGGAACTCCGGAAGTGTCATTGATCTCCAACCAAAGCCGGGGTCAATCCGCAAGGTTGAAACAGGGGCAGTTCGACTCATTTTCCATTATCCCCTGTGATTACCTATGCCACGATACCTCTTGCAAAATTAAACGCTCTCTCTCTCTCCTATCTTTCCTTTCTCCTCTCTCTCTCTCTCTCTCTCTATCTCTCTTCTCTCTCTCTCTTTTGTGTGGATATGTGTGTATCTGGGCTCATCGAGTCAAGCCTGAGAATATGTCATCTGGTATTCCTGGGTAATTGGTGTCATGTGTTATGTATGGCTGTTATTTCACGTCTACAGGAGTAATTTTCTGGCTGTTTCTATGTCTCTCTCCTTACACACACATACATACACACACACACACACACACACACAGCACACACACACACATATATATATATATCTATATATATATATATATATAATGAATAATTTCATTACAAATTATATATATATATATATATATATATATATATATATATATATATATATATATATATATATCTGCAACTGATCTATCCCTTGGAAAACGGAGTCTTGATAGAAAGAGTAAAACCAGCACTTGTACATAAAACATCCTTTTTTTATTTTCTTATGACTACCGGTTTCGGAGTAACTGTCTCCATCATCAGGTCTATACAAAAACACAGAAAGAAAAAAAAAAAATTAAAAATCACTAAATTACGATCGATCATTAGAATGAAGAAATGTTACACAAAGGTTACATTGTATGTATAATAAAAAAAAGTAATGTACAAGCATAAAAAAGGGAAAGGAAGCATATTAAAAAAAAATAAATACCTGCATCATGAAGGCATACAAACATACACACTAAAAATTAAAAACACAGCATCTCCGTGGACCTCTCGTTGTTACTGAGGGAAGGTTTTCAACTTTAATGTGTAGAGACTTTCTACTATTGCCAGCTCCATGGGGGCCACTCGACTAGAGAGAATGGAAATGAATCTAACCTTAGAGGGTGATCACTATTTTCTGCGTGATCCCGTATGGCACTGAATGGTGGTTTTGCTAAAACAGCCTGTTTGTCCTAACTGATCTTTCCCAAGTGTTCAAACCATCGTACGCGTGCTTGGCGCTTTGTTTTCCCCACGTAAATTGCATTACAGCAATTGCACTCGTATTTATATACAACATGAGACTGTAGTTTTGGGGGTACGATGTCTTTGTACTTGAACAAACCACCAATAGTATACTTAGGCTTGAACACTACCCTAACATTAACTTGAGGATAAAATTCTCTTAAAAGTTTTAGTAGTTTATTTTTAACAGAAAAAACAAAAACTCTTATTGCCATAGAAAACATGGTAAAATACAGTACTGCTTTATTGGCTTTTAAAATGGGAACTTTCGGGAACAATAACTTTTCTAGCTGTTTACCAACATATGTATCTATGAAAACATTATTAAAACCGTTTTTTTGAAGCATTTCTTTTATAAACTGAAATTCTGAATGAAGACTAAAATAATTTGAACAAATGTTAAAGGCACGGGTCACAAGTGTACAGACTAAATTGCGTTTATAAACTATAGGGATGAATGAAGAAAATTTAGTTGTGAGTCCTGTAAATGTTGGTTTCCTGTAAACTGATGTTGAAAAAGTGTTATCGCTGTTTTTACTTACGAGCACGTCAAGGAAAGCTAAAGTATTATTGTTCTCTACTTCTGAAGTAAATTCAATATTTTGGTGTTTTGAGTTAAAATAATCAAGAAACAGGGGTACATGTTCTTCAGATCTAAAAATTAAAAATGTATCATCTACATAACGTCGGTAGAACAGTGGTTTAAAAGAACTGGGACAATTATCTAACCAAACAACTTCGTGATGAGATAAAAGGCATTGGCCAAAGTAGGACCGAGAGGGTTTCCCATTGCTACACCATCTTTTTGTTTATATACATTTGCGTTAAACATAAAATAACATTCAGACGCAGCTAATGTGAGTAGTTTGTGTAACTGTTGTTTATTAAAATTACGGATACTGTTGGAGTCATTAAACAAGTTGTTGATGCATATATCAATGGTTTCTGCTAAAGGAATATTAGTAAATAAAGATTTAACATCGAAACTAACAAGGACACAATTACCTAGTTCTAGATCACAAATTTCTTTGGCAAAAGTAAATGAATCTTTAACTGTATACTGATTGCATGTTACAGGAGCTAAAATAGGAACAAGAAACTTTGACAAATGGTAGTTGAAAGTACCTATAGCTGACATGATTGGTCTGAGTGGGACACCTTCCTTGTGCACCTTGGGGAGGCCATAGAGCACTCCAGGTTTAGATCCAGATGTAAATAGATCGTTATAAGTATGTTCATCTAGAATACCCTCAGACTTCAACCTTCTTAAGAACCTGTTAATATTTTCCTCCTTACTGACTATCTTTAAAAAGAATGTCGTCCTTAACGAATTCGAATTTAGTGTGGCCGTCAAGGATAAATTGCATCTTACTTAAATATTCATCTTTATTTAAAAGAACAACCCCGTTGCCTTTATCAGGTCGTATTACCACTATGGATTTATCTTTGGATAAGCTTAATAAAGCAGAATGCTCTTCCTTAGAGATATTGTGAATAAAATCGTTATGAGGATCAAAATATGCAGACTGAGCCAGATGCTTCAAGGAACTTCTGAAAAACTGAAAACCTCTATTGTCGGAGTCATAAAATTCATGAGTAATCAATTTTTTAAAAAATATTTCAAAAGTACAAAAGTGTTCAATAAAATCAAGTTTACCATATGAAAGTGCAAACTTTAACCCCCTAGAAAGGACTCTTTTTTTCAAGGTCATTCAGTACCCTATTTGAATGGTTGAAAATAACAATATCATGCGAAATGCCATCATCATCAGTAAAACCTAGCTTTTTTAATTTCCTAGCCTGAACAAATTTGACACGACTAATAGACGCTACATTGATACGTTCAATCAAACACAAAAGGTGATGGAAATCGAGCCACGATACAGCCTCCCTAAATTGAAGAATTGAACGGGTTAATCTTTCGTTGAGCTGTTTAAAATTCCTTTGTTTAGTTTTAATTTCTCTTCGTAGGAACTGGCGCTGGCAATTCCGGTAAAGACGTGAGTGCTGGAGAGCATGATTGTAGAGTTTAAAACGCAGAAATGTTGGAGTAAGATTCTGTTGACAGCAGGAAGTGAGGAAATCAATGTCACACTGAACTTTGCGAACTTTACGATCCAAATTTTCGATGAACCTGTAGAGTTTCAGTACTGGTATTCCATAACGTCGTCTAATAATATCTGCAACTGATCTATCCCTTGGAAAACGGAGTCTTGATAGAAAGAGTAAAACCAGCACTTGTACATAAAACATCCTTTATTTTCTTATGACTACCGGTTTCGGAGTAACTGTCTCCATCAATCAGGTCTATAACAAACACCATGAAAGAAAAAAAAAATTAAAAATCACTAAATTACGATCGATCATTAGAATGAAGAAATGTTACACAAAGGTTACATTGTATGTATAATAAAAAAAGTAATGTACAAGCATAAAAAAAAAAAAGGGAAAGGAGCAATATTAAAAAAAAATAAATAAATACCTGCATCATGAAGGCATACAAACATACACACTAAAAATTTAAAAACACAGCATCTCCGTGGACCTCTCGTTGTTACTGAGGGAAGGTTTCAACTTTAATGTGTAGAGACTTTCTACTATTGCCAGCTCCATGGGGGCCACTCGACTAGAGAGAATGGAAAATGAATCTAACCTTAGAGGGTGATCACTATTTTCTGCGTGATCCCGTATGGCACTGAATGGTGGTTTTGCTAACAGCCTGTTTGTCCTAACTGATCTTCCCAAGTGTTCAAACCATCGTACGCGTGCTTGGCGCTTTGTTTTCCCCACGTAAATTGCATTACAGCAATTGCACTCGTATTTATATACAACATGAGACTGTAGTTTTGGGGGTACGATGTCTTTGTACTTGAACAAACCACCAATAGTATACTTAGGCTTGAACACTACCCTAACATTAACTTGAGGATAAAATTCTCTTAAAAGTTTTAGTAGTTTATTTTTAACAGAAAAACTCTTATTGCCATAGAAAAACATGGTAAAATACAGTACTGCTTTATTGGCTTTTAAAATGGGAACTTTCGGGAACAATAACTTTTCTAGCTGTTTACCAAACATATGTATCTATGAAAACATTATTAAAACCGTTTTTTTTGAAGCATTTCTTTTATAAACTGAAATTCTGAATGAAGACTAAAATAATTTGAACAAATGTTAAAGGCACGGGTCACAAGTGTACAGACTAAATTGCGTTTATAAACTATAGGGATGAATGAAGAAAATTTAGTTGTGAGTCCTGTAAATGTTGGTTTCCTGTAAACTGATGTTGAAAAAGTGTTATCGCTGTGTTTACTTACGAGCACGTCAAGGAAAGCTAAAGTATTATTGTTCTCTACTTCTGAAGTGCTCGTAAGTAAACACAGCGATAACACTTTTTCAAATCATCAGGTTTACAGGAAACCAACATTTACAGGACTCACAACTCAATTTTCTTCATTCATCCCTATAGTTTATAAACGCAATTTAGTCTGTACACTTGTGACCCGTGCCTTTAACATTTGTTCAAATTATTTTAGTCTTCATTCAGAATTTCAGTTTATAAAAGAAATGCTTCAAAAAAACGGTTTTAATAATGTTTTCATAGATACATATGTTGGTAAACAGCTAGAAAAGTTATTGTTCCCGAAAGTTCCCATTTTAAAAAGCCAATAAAGCAGTACTGTATTTTACCATGTTTTTCTATGGCAATAAGAGTTTTCTGTTAAAAATAAACTACTAAAACTTTTAAGAGAATTTTATCCCCAAGTTAATGTTAGGGTAGTGTTCAAGCCTAAGTATACTATTGGTGGTTTGTTCAAGTACAAAGACATCGTACCCCCAAAACTACAGTCTCATGTTGTATATAAATAATACGAGTGGCAATTGCTGTAATGCAATTTACGTGGGGAAAACAAAGCGCCAAGCACGCGTACGATGGTTTGAACACTTGGGAAGATCAGTTAGGACAAACAGGCTGTTAGCAAAACCACCATTCAGTGCCATACGGGATCACGCAGAAAATAGTGATCACCCTCTAAGGTTAGATTCATTTTCCATTCTCTCTAGTCGAGTGGCCCCCATGGAGCTGGCAATAGTAGAAAGTCTCTACACATTAAAGTTGAAACCTTCCCTCAGTAACAACGAGAGGTCCACGGAGATGCTGTGTTTTTAAATTTTTAGTGTGTATGTTTGTATGCCTTCATGATGCAGGTATTTATTTTTTTTTAATATTGCTTCCTTTCCCTTTTTTATGCTTGTACATTACTTTTTTTATTATACATACAATGTAACCTTTGTGTAACATTTCTTCACTCTAATGATCGATCGTAATTTAGTGATTTTTAATTTTTTTTTCTTTCTGTGATTTTTGTATAGAAGCCTGTTATTTGATGGAGACAGTTACTCCGAAACCGGTAGTCATAAGAAAATAAAGAATGTTTTATATACAAGTGCTGTTTTTACTCTTTCTATATATATATATATATATATATATATATATATATATTTATATATATATATATATATATATATATATATATATATGTTCGGTTAATGTGTAAGTCTTAGTAGAGAGAGATAGAGAGAGATACACTACCCTCATTTTCCAGTATGTTAGTTTCTGAGCACAAATTTTGTCCATTTCCCACCTTGTCCGGCTGAGCTCCTTCCTTCAAGCCAAGTGGCAGCCTTTTCCTTCCCCCAAATCAGAGCAGCATCAGTAATGTCAGATCTTGTCTTTCGAACCCAGATCGGTCCTGAGAAACATCGTGACATCCAAACGGTGTGACGGTGGATGAGGGTGGCTCAGCTTCCGTCCTCTGTACAGCAGTTGGTAATCCTACACCGAACGTGACCTGGGTCAGACAGGAGGATAACAGTAGGTAAGCAATCAGGGACTTGGAACAGGTACTTTCGCAGTATATTCTACATTTTCAAGTTCACACTGATATACTACGAAAGTGCTTCTTCCAAGTCCCTGTTTCACTTACTTTTCTACCGTGGATTTAAGGATATTCTTCAAGTGCTATGTGCTCCTTCGTGCTACATTGGATATGACTACCATAAATAAATGAATCCAGAGGAAGAGGTTTTTTTTCTCTTGATTTACGAATATTCAAACTCCATTTCTTCGAAACCGGGCTCAACAAAATTTTGCCTCTGTATAGAGCCAATTACCCAACCCATTTTCAGACCCTGACCTTTACTGAGAAGAGGCAGATGAGAGAATTTTCCTGATTTCAATCTAGTCATTTGTTGTCTGTAATGTTCTCAAATCAGGATTGCAGGGTGCTCCTATCCCAATTTGAAGTCAATGTCTTTTATTGAATTTTGCTTTCATATTCACACATTCGTTAGGAAGGACACTGCATGTTCGTGTATGAAGGACTTTACAAATCTAAAAACCCTAATTTGTAATGAAATTATTTATTAGGATATTCACATATCTTCATTTCTATGGACATAAGACTATGGGAAAGAAGTGTGAGCGTCATGCTACATCTGCCTTACGAATCAGTTGTCATTCTTCAACCGAAAGGCTTCTTTCCCTCGAAAGTTTTTAGATTCTCATTCTGTTCAAACTGAAAAGTTTGGTTCCCAAATAATTAGGGATCGAAGAGATGTTTGCTTGTCTGGTGTTTTTACGTTGCATGGAACCAGTGGTTATTCAGCAACGGGACCAACGGCTTTACGTGACTTCCGAACCACGTCGAGAGTGAACTTCCACCACCAGAAATACACATCACTCACCCCTCAATGGAATGCCCGAGAATCGAACTGGAGGCCACCGAGGGGGCAGACCAAGACCAAACCGACCACGCCACTGAGGCGCCCAGTGCCGCAATGAAATAGGAGTAACGATCCCCGGAAGCCGAGAGACAGAAGCCGAAATCTGAGCCGGAGAGCCAATTCAGGTGCAAATCCGGTTTGATCTTACAATATCCGCTCGCTCGCATATGAAACGGAGGAAGCTTTAGCCTCGACGGCATCAAATATTCGCGTCATTTTGATGCAATTTGACGTCCAGAAGATTAAATGAAATATTCAGTCTCGTTTGGGCGCTGAGTGACCTCTCCTGAATAAAGAAGGAAGGGCAGCGGTTTCCTCTTTAGCGGTGATTGAGAGGAAGAGAAGCCGTGACTGAAATGCAACAGACCAAGAAATAATGGTAAAAAGTCCTGATAAATGATCCGTAATCAACCATAAGTGCTATGTTAGCGATTTTATAAAACGATATACCAAAGTCAAAACGCCCTCATTAGATAAATGTACTTTATAGCCTGACATAAAAATGTATTTTAAAGAAAAACAAACGTTTAGATAAAGATTTTGTAAAATAATTTCCCCATCGTGAACATATCAGATGGAAAACCTCATAGAGAAAAGAGTCACTTTGTTAGACGTTTCCGACATTTTTAACCGGCATTATATAACATGAGAACTGTTCTTCATAGATTTAATGCTTTGATAAACTCCCTTTCCTTAGAATGAAACCACAACTTGATATATTAATGATGGCAAATGCCGATTTATTATAGTGAAATCTAAAAAAAATTGTTTTTTTTCTGGCAATACAAATTTAAGCTTATAACTTTCAACTTTTCTAAATAACACGTAGCCAAAGATTTTCTGGTGTTTGCAATCACATTCTCAAATCCCTGAATTTTAGTAATAACTCCTTGATTCCAGTTTTGACTTTTTGTTGTTTATTTTCCACCGTGCAAAACCAGAATACCTCCGGTAGAATTGCTGTTCATTTAATCGTATTAATCAAAATATCGAAAGCAGATGGTATTGACAGCGACTGGTTTTTTGGCATGTAAAAAAAGTATTAAAACAAAGGCTTCCTCTATTTGGCAATAAATTCGACTTCAACCCATGACGAAATCATTTATACGCGGAAAAGCAGACCATGTAAAATTTGTGAAATATATGACACAATGCTGTTTGAAATAGGGAAAATATATAAAACAACGCTCTTTGAACCAAACAAAAACTTCTTTCAGTTTTCTTCTGAAGATGGAAAAAGAAACCCACAAGATAACCGAGTATAACTTGTTTACTTGTAAGTATTTACATTGCATTAATATTAGAGTGCTTTCAGACTCCTGTGGCCTGAAAGCATTCGAGTGTTAATACATTGTAAATACTTACAAGTAAACAAGTTATATTCGGCAATCTTGTGGTTTTCTTTTTCCACAATGCTCTTTATGATTGCCCTGTGTTATGACCTAAGTCCGCCATTTGTTGAGAAGCAGGAGACCTTATGTAACCCCAGAGAATTCGTGATGTCTTGCAGCAACTCCGAGGTTCTCTCTTGGGGCATCGGCGAAGCCAGATCTCGATCGAGGGGGCGACCAAGAGCAGCACGGGATTCTACCTGTGCCTCGCCTCCAACGTCGTCTCCAGGGCGGAGCCCGTTCGCGCGGCGGTCGTCGTGACTCGTAAGTAATGTTTCTCTTCTTAAACTCTTCTTTATTTACTGATTAACATGAGTGGTTCTTAGTCAATACCAATGAGCTAACTCCTGTTTATCCACTGATTAACACGGGTAGTTTTCAGTCAATGGCAATAAGTTAAACTCTTGTTTATCCACTGATTAAAACGAGTGTTTCTCAGTCAATAACAATGAGCTAAACTCATGTTTATCTAATGATTAACACGAAAATGGTTCTCAGTTGATAGCAATATAGGTTTTGATTAGGTGTGAAGCGCTGTTAAGTGATCAATCTCAGTTAATGGTTTTACTCTTCTTCAGAAACCTAGCCTTATTTCCATCCTGATAATTTATGTTGGCCCATTTTCCGAAGGTATTCATTCTCAGCAGATACATGAAATGACGGTCCGTTGGCAAGGTGATTAGTAATTTGAGTAGTGTGTTTTTACCGATATTGGTATTGTTGCTTTGGTGAAGTAGCTTTAAAATATCTTTCCTTTGCCAACTGAAATACAACGCATTTTATAATGGAGGAGCTGCTTGGCAACTCGTGACAAATGTGAATTCGTATGTTCGTATTTTTCTTAACTATTATCTTTCACTCATTTGCTTACAAAATTGGCATTCTTTCTATTACATACCTTAAGGATGCATCATCATCTTTCTGTATTTATAATATATCATCGAATTCAAGACAGTGAAACACTGTGTACCTCCTTCCATCTGGGCAATTTTGTTTTTGTTGTCGGAGAGAGAAATAAGTGTCCCTCATTATTTTTACGTATTCGTCAAATGTCTGTGAATTCGTCATCCATTACAACAAATTTGAGCACCATTGCACAAGTCCGTCTTTTCTCTCGAGTCTAAAAGTCATCCACTCAGTTTTATCCTTCCTTCTCTTTCTGCAGAAACTCCAGAGGTTCCCGACGAAGTGGAAGAAGGCGCAGAAGAGTCCTACCTGAGTCCCTGGGCTCACTTGGGGGGGACGGCCCGCCTGGAGTGCAGCGTGAAAGCCGCCCCTTCGCCCACTTTCAAGTGGACCATCAACGAGGACCGAGTTCTGCTAAATGACCGGAAGTATTTCATAAGGGTGCCTGAGGTGAGAGGGGCTCCTCCTCCTCCTCCTCTCCTCCTCCTCCTCCTCCTTTCATTAGTCTTATCTGGGCATTTTTGCATTTCGTGACGGGATCTATATTCTGTTTTTTTTCCAACTTTCTATCCGCCTGTGGTGGTTGCGCATGGTAACTCTGCGTCCCAGGCTTTTTATAGTTACGCTGTGTAAGTTTTAGGTAAATAAAAGGATATCTGGGTGTACATTTTCAACTGAAAAGTGTTTTAAGATTTCACTGTATGCGAATTACACCGTTAATATTCGAAATAGGATATTATTTAAAGCCCGGGATGCAGTGTTACCATGCGCAAACACCACAGGCGGATGGACAGATGGAAAAAAACAGAAAGTAGGTATTATTTTGGTCGCTGACAGAGCTGAAGTAGGTTCGCTGTGTAGAGATATAGAATGAGGCCAAAGCCAAGCGCTGGGTGGGGCCTAAATGGTGAGGTCATTCAACGCTACGAGGAAAACTGACAGAGCGAAGGTTTGAAAGGTGTAAACCAGGAGGAAAACCTCGCTTTAACTCTATAGGCGCAATGGGTTAGAGAGAGTGAAAAGTAAGGTGGAAGAAAGTAAGAAATATGAAAGGCGGTACAGCAAAAAAATATGAAAGAGAATAGACCAGCATTAAATATGAGTAATAAATGAACAGGTAAACAGTGATATTTTTGCTCATGTCAGTGTAACCAATCATACGTTCAACTTGGTATGTTGATCATCCACCCTCCATCATCAAACATACCAAACTGCAGCCCTCTAGCCCTTAGTTTGTCTATTTCTGGGGAAGGGCAAAAGCATAATCTATTCTTATAATGCACTGGAGAGAAACTTCACTAAGTAGTTTAATAAAAGAAAATTTCTGTATAAAACTGATCCTTTATTTAAAAAGAGCAAGCTGTCCTAATGTTTTTAAAAACGTTCTGAAAGACGGGGAAAAGGAAACGGGGTTAGCCGAATATTTGTAAAATTCGACCTGTCACTCAAAAGGGAGGAAGAAATCCTCCTATGAATCTTTGTCAGGTGGAATTACTTGGTTTCCAGCCGTTTGTATGTTCGTATGTACCTACTGTCCTGTTAGCATATGTGTTATGATTTTTCCACCACTCTGTATCAGTCCTCTGAAGATGGATTAGTTAGCAATATAGGAAACACCGATCGGATTTACAACCGTTTCTCATTTTTGGTCCCGGTGGTAAACAACACACAAAATTACTTGTACGAGTGATTATAAGAATATATATATATATATATATATATATATATATATATATATATATATATATATATATATATATATATATATATATATATATATATGTAAGGCCTAGGGTTTTTTGATTAATATATATTGTCCATGTTCCCTGTGACCTATGGAATGTGGGGAACAGTGTAGAGTAGCTGACAATGAGTTTCTGGGGGTGGCGTGAGATAAAATTGCTTAGTTCAACAAGTCAATGCACGACAGTTTTATGAACTCTCTCAAAGTGCCTTTGTGAAACTGGATGCAGCTAGAACGCGAGGCGCTATCGAACTGTGTGTTCGTATGTGCGTGTGCGCCTCTTTCTGTTAAAAGTGTCATACCAAGCCTATGGGAGGATTTTGACAAGAGGGCTTCAAGTCACAGGCAAGATGCCGTGGCATTCGCCGGGAGTTTTTTTATTATAGTGTTTTTAGTGTCCGGTTGTGTTTTGGGTAAGTGTTGAAGTGCTTTAGCAAAGGATGGCTTGTTTGATATCTTGTAAGATGTTCCATTTTATTAACTTTATCTTTAAACTTGTGTGTGTACTTACCGGGATGTGTTCTGTATCTTTGAAACAGACGGATCTGGAATGCCGGGGAACAAAGAAATTTTTCCAGAGGGGTGTAGACTTTATTTGGTGACTAGACATTGTACTGTTTTTGAGTTAGTCTGTAAGTCTGGATTACTTGATTGGGTTGATTTATTTATTAGTTGTTAATAAACGTTAATGTTATGATGCAACTCTCTCATTTTCATTACCTATTAGAATGGAGAGGAAAGATTGTTGGAGAGAGAGAAGAGAGAGAGGGATTGCCGAGAGAGAGAGAGAGAAAGGTTATGAGTAATGGGGTGTGCGGGTCTGCCTTCCGTTTCGTGTCCACGCTTACCTTATGAATAATGGGGGGGGGGAGAATCCCCCCAGTTACAGTGGTGGCAGGCGGTTAAGAGGGGGTATAAAAGTTTTCTTTCTTTTCTATGCCTAGGAATGCCAATGTAGAGATGGGTGGCCAGTTAGAAAATAAAAGGTGTTATGGCTTAGCGATAGTTTTTCGAACGACAAAGCTTTGTGGGATTGTGGAAAATTGTTAAATTGTTAGATCTCGGTTGCTAAGTGAAAAAGGGGTAGAGAAAATATCCCATCCGTGGATGGGGGGATGAGGAAAGAAAATTTCTATTAGGGTCATCAAATTTGCTCGTACCGAGATTCTTCTGGGCGTGAGCCGTGAGACAAGCAACTCAGTCTAGTTCATGAGTGACAGTTGCTAGCTGCGTTTTCACCGATCGCGTTTGTATTGTGCCGACGAGATTTACGTATTCTACGCGAATTTCGAGTTCCTTTGTTCCCATTATGGAGTTGGTCAAGTGTTAAGGAACTATTGTTTATCAAAGGGAGAGGGATGTTGTTTAAAGAAATATTTCAGGGTTATGGATTGGTTTCAAGAGGTCAACAATTTTTCTTGTGCTTTGCCCCCGCCATAGTGACGTGTTTTCTTTATTTGCATGTGTTTTATAATAGACGTATTCGTCTTTGTTTTTAAACACATGAGAGTGTATAGAGATGTGTTTTTTATGCATGTGAACTGTGCTTAGATAAGCATATCTGGTTTAGAGACAGAGCGGCCACAATTTTACGGGCTCAGCACATTTCTGCAGAGAAGCGCGTTGCATTGCGAGGGTATTGGCATCCCTCGGGGGGATAGTTGCATGGAGGGTACCAGTGGCCTCCCTCGAGAGATGGTGCAGGGGAGGGCATTGCGAGATGGTACTAGTGTATACCTTGGGAAGGGGTCCCTCAGACCACTGTTCAATAGGGAGATGGGGATACTACTGGTATGCCTCGGGTGCTGTTCTGGCCTGCGCTTGACTGAGGGTTGTTCTCACGGGGGGGAGAAATTTTTTTTTTTCTCAGTGTGGGTTGAACTCCCTCCCCCGTTTTCCTTTTTTTTTCTTGTGTTGGGGATGCGTTTGGCTTGACATTGGATGCTAAGATATCAGCTGATTGATTAGTTGATGGAGGTAAAACGCCCGTAGAGTCTTTTTTTAGAAAAGAGTTTTTTTTTTCTCTCTCTTGGACGAAGAGAAAAGGAAATAAAAAGAGATTTTTCTTTTCCGTGAATGAGGGGAAAAGTAGTTAACATGCACGGGATGTGTTATATGTTTCTTTGTGCCTTGAAAGACACAAATATAAGGGGGGGATAAACAGATTATTTTTTTATTGTGTTGGAGAAATTACTTATTTGAAATGCCGAGGATTGGTGTTGTATCTGTGTTGTGTGGGGCAATGGGGTGTTATGTCATGGTGTATGCTGAGAAAATTGTATGTCATAGGATTCATCAATACCAGTGTATGCTATTTGAATTTCACCCTTACTTGAGATCTTTGCAAAGAATTAATTTGTTGCTATGGAGAGTTTATTGTTATTATTTTATTATAATTATTATACTTGAGATGTGTCACGGGAGGGTGGCTTAAGTATAATTATCATTAAGGGAGACTTGTTTTAACGAGAGTTTTTTTGAGATATTTCATGGGAGATTGTTCTATAATTATTACAGATAATTATTCATGGATAATTATTATGATGAGTTAATGGGAGAAGTCTTGTGCTAATTATTTGTTGAGTTCTTGTAACTTTGGAGAATATTTCAGTGATTCACGGGGATGAGTTTTGCTGAATCTTGATGAATCTGACTGAATCTTGGTGAATTGTGTTGAATCTTGCTGAATTTTTGCTGAATTTTTTGCTGAATTTTTGGAGAATGGACAAGCATTAACATTGGTGATATTTTTTGTACTGATACTGATGATTTTGATGATAAAAGAAATTTTTTTGGTGATTTGTGATAATGATATTTCTGATACTGATTTTTTTTATACTAATACGTGGGTGCCGTAATGCTATCAAGGGAGGTGAAATCTTTTTTTGAATTTGGGAGGAACTAACAACACATTTTTTTTTTTTTATTTTTTTTTTTTTCCTTTTTTTTATGAGTTCAGCAGATAATTGCTTGACATCTAGCGAGTTTTTCTCCTTTTTTGGAAGTTAGCCATAGCTGACACAAGTTTTTTTTTTACCATGGGTGAATTTTAGTTTATTTTTTTCTCTCCAGTTAGTGTGAATATTATCTCAGTTCATGACTTAGAGTCATTGTTCGGGAACGTGTTCGTGTTTTAGCTATTTGATGCTATAGAGAAATATATGGGAGAATTTTTGCACGTTTTGAATGCATACGTAATGGCACTACATTTTTTCTCTGGATATTTGTGTTCCAGAAATTGTGAGTTTTCTTGCACAATACAGTTGTTGTATTTGTGACAACTTTGTGAGAGATAGGAAACTTAGTTAAGTTTTCTAGTGGCCTATGTCGTAGTGCATATGGAGAAGTCTTGGCTAAGACACTGTGAGTTGGGAATTCTGTTATAATGACTTGTGGCACATTGGTGATTTTTTCTAGAATTTTCTAGACAGTTTTTATTTGCCGAATTTTTGCCCTTTTTTAGCAGTTATGCTAAATGGAGAGAGTTTTTATAGTTTTTTGTGACTATAACATTGAGTTATTCTCTGGAGAATTGGAGTTTATAATTGAGATATATTTGGAGAGATAATTGGAGGTTATATATTTTGGAGTTATATTTGAGATATAATATATGGGAGATATATTTTTTTTGGCCATTTTTTATATTTGCCAATAGTGGTATGAGCTATATTTAGTTCAATTATTTTGCAGCCATCTTTGTTGCAAATGGAGACACATATTTTGAGATTATGGGGCAATATTTGTGAGTGTGTGAGTTAGTTGCCTTGAGAGCACATTTTTTTGGAGATATATTTTTGGAGCCTTGTTTTGTTCCACATGGAGTTATTGGGGAAATAGAGGTAAATATTTTGTATTTGCCAAAATAGAGGTGATTATTCTCTATTCTTGGAGTGGTGTTGTTCTTTTTAATTAACTATGGCTATTGGAGAAATAAGAGAGAATAATATAAGGGGGTTGGTTGTTAACCAAATGGAGGAAATATTTTTATAACCGGAGTGGTGTTATTATTAATATGGTGAAATATATGGAGTTGGAATTAATCTTTGGCGGGTGACCTTTTTTTGTGGTTATGGAGTTTTTTCGAGACAAGAGAAGATTTCTGTGGTTCTCTTTTTTTTGTTTCGTGACTATTTAGAGGCGAATGGCATTACTGCATTACGAGTCATTTGAGTATGTGCATTTTTTATGTTCACAAGTGTGTTATTCTTGGAGAAATATAATTTGGGAAAGTCATGTTGAGAGAAATGAGTCTTTGAGACAAATTTTTGAACACATTAGTCATATCCTGGAGTTAATTCTGTGAAATGTGTCAGTTAGACCTTTTTTTTCTAGAGAATCATGAGTTTCCAAACTTATGTGTCTGACAAGACAATTCTTATGCTGATGTTAGAGCATACGTCCGCAGTCGATTTTTCTGCTGACAAGCGATGTGATGAACCATTTTGCTGATTCTTTTCCTCTGATGGTGACAGATCAGAATTTTTGCAATATCTGGAAATGTTGACAATAGCATTTCACGAAAGCGCATGTGTGAGAGTTTGCTTTCTGGCAAATTCCATAACTTTACATGGAGCATTTCTTGGGAAAAACGCGGGAGTTATGCATATTATACATGTATTATGTATTTTGAGATTGGGGAAATGTTCTTGTGATTATCCTTTTTTTTTTTCTTTTTTTTTATTATTATTTTTCTTCCTTTTCCTGTGAGAGATGTAATTTGGGGGATTGAGCTTAAGTAGCATTTCTTTTTTTTATCGGGAGATGTGATTTTTCTGGGGTTGCTGCTTACGTAAATGGGAGTTTGACATTAAGTCTCATTGTAATTAATTATTGAGCAGTAAAGGGGGTTTCGCTGTTAAAAGTTGGAGATTTTTACTGATTTTGTGGGTTGTTCAAATATCAGAGTTTGAAAGAACATTTTTTGGGTCTGGGTGTTACGAGATTCTTTTTTTTTTCCTTGGGCTCATTGCGATTTTTGTCTTGTCTTTTTTTTTCTTGTGAGAACATTCGAGTTTGAAATGTGAGTACAGAAGTCCGTGGAGTTGCTGTGATTTCTGAATTGTGTGTGTGCTGATGTGTGAGTTTGGAGAATTGAGTTGGAGAACTTGATGTTTTTTTTTCTTAGAGAGTTGCGATAATGACTTATGATTTGGTAGTCATGTTAAGGGAGTTAATTTGGTTAGACGTTCAGTTAGTATTTCTGACTTTTTTGAGATCATTGTTTGATAGAATAGTATGTCTGGGTTAATTTTCCTAGATTGACCAGTGACTTGACTGACATAATAACGTACACCAAAAAAGTCGTTTCCCGACACCAGCAAGACGTCCACCAGCCGTTTGCAGAGAGGTTGCTGTTATTTTACCCCAGGGTGATTACAAGAATTTCCACGTGGGTGATCGCGAAAATTCTACAGCGTGTCTTTTGGGGATCTGCAGAAGCCGTGAGAAGTCTTCTACGATGAGGGAGGCATTCCGTCTTCCTACAGTTAGCTACAGTCTGC
>NC_061098.1:43243360-43244421 GCF_015104395.2 Macrobrachium nipponense | reverse complement strand
AATAAGAGTGCAAAGCCAATTCAAGGGGACAAAGAAAATACCACAAAAAAATACTTAATTTTAATACATAAGTTCCAGACAGAAATAACACCTGAACCTCAATAATACAGTACTTAATGAGTAACACTCACTCTTATCTTCCTGCAAAAGAAAACAATTACACAATTAAAGACAGGTCATCAACACATACATACAAAAAGGGGAGGGTCCAGAAAGGAGGAGGTAAGCGAAAGTAAGAATATCCTAACAAATACAATCTAAATATCCTAAGAACTTCCTCAAACGACTTATAGGTCCTCCTCTTGAAGGACAATATCAAACTCCACGTCCTGGAGGCTTAATCTGGGAGCAGAGAAAATTGATTCCAAACTATGGTGTTGGAAGGCTTTCACAAGCTCCACTAATGACTTCAGCAGAGGATCACAGGTCGTGATCTCAATAAATATAGGTATAACAGTTTATTACGCCTTGGGACAGAGAGGTACCCCTTGGCTTTTACTGAACCAAGGGCATGTACACAAAATGCAGATAAAAGGTCCTTGCTGCAGCGTAAGGATTTCCAATAAGCTATATAGCGTCAAAAGGTGTAGCTCTGCGATATGACGAGGAATAATATAGTTCCAACAGTAATAGTCGTGCCCTTCAAGGTTGGAGGCTCAGAAACACACTGAGGCAAACTCCTCCAAGAGTAAACCTCCATCCCTCTGAAGGTTATAGCCCGGATTCGGTCAATCCATCTGATTTCCTCCGAGTCGTTAGTTATGGCTGTATCTAACTCCGTCACTCAGTCTGAAAATACAAGAAATGTAAAATGATAGCTCTAGCTTAATAGCGCTCTTAATTTCGCAAAACACCCGGTATGTATATTTTATTTGGATGTATGCCTCCCTAACGTTCTTCATTAATGACGAAAAATTTGTATTTTTTTCAGTCACTTGTTAGGGAATTTTACAAGCAGGTGTTGAAAAAAGAACCCTGTGCAAAAGGCAAGGACCACTTCTGCACAGATTTTGTGAAATGCATTTGTATAACAATGCCATATCTTTTCGTTAGATTGACAA
>NC_061098.1:43220860-43238360 GCF_015104395.2 Macrobrachium nipponense | reverse complement strand
TTACAGAGCCATACTGCTTCAACACCATTACAGAGCGTACACCGCCTCAACACCATTACAGAGCCATAAACTGCAACACCATTAGAGAGCCATACATGCTCAACACCATACAGAACCATACTGCTCAACACCATTACAGAGCCATACACCGCTCAACACCATTACAGAGCCATACACTGCTCAACACCATTACAGAGCCATACACCGCTCAACACCATTACAGATCCATATACCGCTCAACACCATTACAGAGCCATACACCGCTCAACACCATTACAGAGCCATACTGCTCAACACCATTACAGAGCCATACACCGCTCAACACCATTACAGAGCCATAAACTGCTCAACACCATACAGAGCCATAAACCTGCCCAAAAACACCATTACAGAGCCATAAACTGCTCAACACCATTACAGAGCCATACTGCTCAACACCATTACAGAGCCATACACCGCTCAACACCATTACAGAGCCATAAACTGCTCAACACCATTACAGAGCCATAAACCTCTCAACATCATTACAGAGCCATAAACTGCTCAACACAATTACAGAGCCATACACCGCTCAACACCATTACAGAGCCATACACTGCTCAACACCATTACAGAGCCATACACCGCTCAACACCATTACAGAGCCATACACCGCTCAACATCATTACAGAGCCATACTGCTCAACACCATTACAGAGCCAAACTGCTCAACACCATTACAAAGCCATACACCGCTCAACATTATTACAGAGCCATAAACTGCTCAACACCATTACAGAGCCATAAACTGCTCAACACCATTAGAGAGCCATACACTGCTCAACACCATTACAGAGCCATACTGCTCAACACCATTACAGAGCCATACACCCCTCAAGACCATTACAGAGCCATAAACTGCTCAACATCATTACAGAGCCATACACCGCTCAACACCATTACAGAGCCATACTGCTCAACACCATTACAGAGCCATACTGCTCAACACCATTGCATGAAAGAAAAGATAGGCATATCATATAATAAACAAGCAGCATGAATAAATGAACAAACATGAACAGGGAACATAAAAATAAAATAAGCATAAAAACAATACAGCAGCAACATAAATAAAATTATACAAATTATTCAAGGAAGCACAGACAATAAAATTTCCGTAGAGATAACTTAACAGTCTCCGCTGTCAAAAAGGATGAACCGAATCAGAGACGAACTCCGTGAAGACATCGTAATAACAGCTATCAATTGTAAACTGTAAACTCAGCCACCAAACACGATGAATGACGGGAGAAACGTTGAAACAGCAAACACTGGAAAAGTCCACCGATGAACCCAGGGTTAAGTTAAGCCATAACCCATCCTTCCAACGTCAAGGCCAAACCAGGTAACCAATACCTGCTACTCAAGTAAAATGCTCATGCTGCTAAAGTGCCCAAAACCTGACTCGCTTTGGCTGTGCTAACCCGAATGGTTCAAAAAAAAGAGCGAGCGGCAAAAGTCACTTCGCTCCAATAAAAGCAAAACCACAGGAGGGGCAGGACAACGAGTAACAAGTCAAACAAGCCTGTTACATACTCAAGACTCAAACATATATACATTACTTATTATTATATATATAAGATATATATATATATATATATATATATATATAGATATATATTATATAGATATATTTATATTGTAGGGTATGTATATATATATATATATAGATTCGTATATATATATAATATATATATATATATATATATATATATTACATATATAGATAATATATAGGATAGATATATATATATATATATATATATATATGAGATATAATAGATATATATATATATATGAGATAGAGATATATATATAGATATATAGTATAAATATATAGTAGTAGATATATGTTATATATATATATATATATATTTATATATATAGATATGATATTATTTTATATATATATATGATATGATATATAGATATAGATTATATATATATGATATATATAGGATTTAGTATATATATATATATATATATATATATATGGATATATATATATTTATATATATGTATATATATACATTAATATAGATTTATGTATATATAGAGGATATATATATATAGATTATAGATATAGATAGATATATATATATATATCTATGATATATTATATATTATATATATTATATATAGTATTTATGTATATATAGACTATAGATAGATATATTATATATATAGATATTATATATATATTATGATATAGATATATATATATATATATATTATATTATATATATTATATATATGTATTTTATGATATATATATATATATATATATCTTCATATATATATATATATATGTATGTAGGTATATATATATATATATATATATATATATATATATATATATATTATATATATATATATAAAGGTTAATGCTAGTAGGAAAATGAGAAAAAACAAGAATTGCCAATATCTTTCGGTCTTATCGACCCTTTACTAGAGGCAAGACTGATCAAAACAATGAGAAACACATTATACAGGTAAGCAGTATACAAACGGACATACATATATATAAATATATATATATATATATATATATATATATATATATATATATATATATTATTGTATATATGTATATATATATACATGTATATAAAATATATATAATATATATATATTTATGGTATGTAGGTATATATATATATATTATATATATTATATTAGATAGATTTTATATATATATATATATATAAATAATATATATATAGATATATATATATATATAATATATATATGTATATATATATATATTATATATATAATATATATTAAAAAAATATAATATATATATAGTATATATATATATATATATATATATATATATATATAATATATATATATATATATAAATATGTATATATATATAAAACCCAGTCAGGAAAGAAAAAAAGTTGACCTTATTGACAGGGCGGGCAGAATGTGATGCCTGTAATGACAGGCATCACGTAACAGGCATCAGGTACACCTGTTCCAAACCCTGTTTGTGGCCTCTGCAATGCAAAACTTTCCTATTCGCAAAATGTAAATTTTCTAGTTTGGAAAGGAATAGCTTTTCTCAGCAAATTTCGACCCTTTCAGAAATTATGTAAATGAAATTAAAAACGGTGGGAGTTGAAGCTATAAAAAGTGTTCTTTGAAATACTGGAATCATGTACTTGGACCAAAGTTTCACGATGACATAACTCAGAATAGGAGTTTGTCGCCTGTACTTCTGAGACGCCAATTCATCAGTTTGATGATACTTTTCCAATTATAGTTTTACAGCTTGTATAATGAATATTAAATGAAACTGAAGCAATATAGATAGTACTGTAGGATTTGTGAGCTGTCGTTGGAAGGCTGACCCTATGAAAACACGACAATTTTGGGTTTTTGAAAATGCTTCAATCCGCTCGGTCAAATGGAGAACCATCTATGCAAAAAAATAACAAAGTTTTCAATATCTTTCTTTCTTTGTTTATGAGATGCCCCATTTCTCATCGCTTTGTAGGTCTCCCTCTTCTGTTCCTCTAGACACCTCCAAAACCTTAAGCTTAAAAACATTATCCACCTTCTCACCTACGTACAATGTTTTGCTTTTGTACCGACGAATGGAGAGAGGTGACAGACACCTCTCATAACTGCGACCTTGGCGGTCACTACCTTAATCATCTATACGAGGAAATGGAAGCGCTGCTTCAAAAGTTTTCAAATGTACCCAATTTGTCACCCTATTTTCCTGAAAATAGTTGAACGAGTTAAGAAAAAAGGGCAGCTGCGCTAATCACCTCGAGTCTCATCCTTTTCTAGCCAAAAAGTATAGACAGTCACTTCACTGATCATCGTCAAACCTTTTTATTCAGTTAATTCAACACCCCAACTGTTTATACTGTAAAGGAGAGTTGGCCCAGAAATTTTCCTTCTTCCACCGCAACCTGACTTCATCGGACACTCCCAGCTTGCC
The DNA here is from genome assembly GCF_015104395.2 of Macrobrachium nipponense. Lineage (NCBI taxonomy): Eukaryota > Metazoa > Arthropoda > Malacostraca > Decapoda > Palaemonidae > Macrobrachium > Macrobrachium nipponense. The sequence goes on along the minus strand of NC_061098.1, from coordinate 43,234,363 downwards.
CCAAAATCTGTAGACACTCAGCAGCCTTCTTCTATGTTTTACCTATTTTGTGACCTACCCCTTCTCGCATCCCACTATCATCAACTACATTCACTATGAAATACCTAAATGAATCGACTGCTTCTTTACTCTTCCACAATCCATAATAATACGCATTGCGTCATCTACTGGTGTCCACTAACCCCAATAATTTACCCTTTACTGACATTCATGAAAAATTCTTTCCTCTTGCAAACGCTCTCGAACTCTTTCCTTAGTATCTGCAGCTTCTCTGCACTATCTCTCATCAGTACCCTATCATCTACATTCAGAAACCATCCTGGCAGTCTTTCCCTAAGTACTTTCTCATCGCACTACTTGACCGACGCCTAATTATTTTTGCTGTGAATTCTCACAGTTCTCCATTCATGAAGACAGTAAAAAAACTTCTTTGGACAAAAGACCTCTCAGTACTAGACTCTTTTACACAGAACAACTCTCCTGCTGACATAATCTTAAATCCACATTGCTTCCTTAATAAAAACTTGTCATTGCTTCCAGCAGCTGATCTGATTCTCTGCACACTCCATATTGCCTCTGTCAATTTCGTCTAGAATTTTCTAGGTCCAGACATATAGATTTTTTCCGTGATTCTAAAACTTCTCAAATAACTTTTTCAAAATAGAAACTTGGTTAGCAGATCTCCATCCTCTAAACCCTCCTTGCATTCTGTCTTATTTTGTCCAACAAAATCCTATCCATTTCACCTTATGTCACTGACCAGTTATTCCTCTCTCCAATTAATTTGGAACCATTCCTTCTTCAAGTCATGCCTTGCAAAAACCTGGTCAGCCATTTCATCGCACTCTCATCAACCACCATAAACATATCGCTGCGAACATCCTGAACTTCCTGAGAGTTTCCATTCTTCAAGCTCAACAACAATTACAACCACAATAATTTTCTAAACCTGTACTGAGCCCTTTCACGCTCCCTTCATTCGACTCTGCCTATTCCGTTATTTCTCACACGAGAGATATTCTTCCAAATACTCACTCGTGACTGACTTTCATTTGCGCTCTATACAACAGCTTCGTATTCTCCTCCTTTATGTTTTTGCTCACCTTTTCACTTATGATTTTAATACCTCTCTCTCTCTCTCTCTCTCTCTCTCTCTCTCTCTCTCTCTCTCTCTCTCATATGATGGTGAAAAGAAAATGTTCTGTTACAAACAAAATTCCATTTAATAAAATAAAAGGAGCCCATAAAATAAAATTGCTAAATATAGAAAAGGAAGCGCTATATTTCAAAGACCGCTATCTCTCTCTTCTCATTCATTACCATCTGAAGACAGAGACAGCTGTCTCTGAAATATTTTGGCGTTTTTATGGGATCCTTATATATATATATATATATATATATATATATATATATATATATATATATATATATATATATATAATAATTATAATTATTTAAACAAGATCAGCCCTTTCCTCACCTATTGTAGCCTGTTTTTCAATTTAGGGCAATAGTTCAAAAGCCATGACAAAATTCTAAAGTTTGAATCAAGAGACAAATGAACACGACCGGCGCAGTATATTTCGCATTTGGAATTGTACCACATTAATAATAACAATATATAACTAAACATGTGATGAATTTTCCATGTGCTTTCTGTAGATTCATTTTTTTTTTTGAGAATAATTCAATCTATTTTTTAAACGTACAGTATCATGTAATAGGATGGAACAAATGCTGAAAAGGCAGTTATTTCAAACACACCTGGAAGGATGGAGACAAAAGCCACAAAAGCTAATGACAGGAAATATAGAGAGAGGCTTCTAAGTCCCAAGACCTAAAACCCCTTTGTTAATGACGCAGGACAAAGAAGAGGTGTTACTCAACTACCGACTGGCAAAGTAGAGGGGAAAATGCTCCTTGAGTTACCATTTTTAGGGGGAGGGGGGTGGAGCGGTCTGGAGGTGGTTGTTGATATACTAAATCTTTTGTTCTGACGACTGTTCCTTTCATTATTTCCAGTTCAATTGACTAAATAAAAATATATATATATATATATATATATATATATATATATATATATATATAGTATATATATATATATATATATATATATATATTTTAATTTTGTTTGACTCATCAAATCTTGACGGACTCCGACCGACAAAGCAAGTTCTAGATCAAAGGCAAAGAAAGTAATAAAAGAAATGAGGATGACTAACAGAATTATACCGACATAAAAAAAGGTCGGCCAAGAAGGAAAATCGAGATTTAGGTGAACAGCTGAAACAAATGTCACATGGCTGCAAATAAATCCATCATATTTAATACGTAGCAAAAAATCTGTGAATACAGAATAAACGAACAGAAAATAAAGTCGTAAAATAACAAGCAAAAAATGCACCGAAGTTTCTTCGGAGCATTCGAGTTATCTGTACAGCGTATAATCAAGGCCACCGAACATAGATCTATCTTTTGGTGGCCTCTGGTATAAACCAGGGGCCGGTGGTGGGCTATCGCAGAGTCAAAGTAAATAGGGTCTGCTCGCGAGGCGTACTAAAACCTCCCCATCCCCACCCGTTGGTAAGAAAGCGTCATCAGTTACAGAAGGACCATATCTTTATGAAAACCATATTTACGATAACATTTTCATATAACTATTTTTGCGATGGCGTTTTTTTATATAAATTTTCCTCTTATTGCATGTTGCTGTATACTAATTTAAAGTACAAAGAATGCTCTTTCAAATGATATATAGCACATTACAATTACGATTACATTTCAAACCCACAAGCGGGCACAGACAAAATTATCTACGCACACAAAATGTGCAATTACTTCATCCGTCAAACTACATACATTCACGTTTCGTAGCGTATCTGACTAAGGGATGATGATAGAAAGAAACTGAAAAAATGGATTAGAAAGATGATAAAATTTACTATATAATGCATAAATAAAATTGATAGGTGTTCTCTGAAATTTTCGAGAAATTCTAGGTCAAAGACGGACCAAAAATTTTAAAATTTTATGTAAATATTTACCACCTTTTTCTACATATTATTCATCTTATTACATTTTGCCATATACTATGTAAAAGTACAAAGAATGCCCTTCCAATTGGACTATGACACAATACAATTATTTTCAAAACCCATAATCGCGCACAGAAAATATCTACGCACGCAAAAATTCTAAAAAAAGATTATCCGTTCGTGGGAGATCTGAAATCTAGCCCCGCCCTTGTGAAACGTCATCAGATACATCCAGCCAGGACTGCACGAATACCTTTTTGTACTTTTTTCGAAAATATTATAATTGTTTGAGGCATGCATAATTACTACCTTTATGTATACAGTTTGTGTTATATGTAAAACTTATGGTTCGGAAGTAGTATTTATGTGATATGAAGTGCTAATGAGAAATTTTGCTGGAAATGTGTTCCCTGTATCATTGTCTTCATCATTTATTCCTTTGATACCTTATATAGTATATGATGTAATTCTTATACTTTTGATATTGTTTTCTTTTTTGTGGTCAAGTCGTGCAAATGCAACTGCCATTACACTGCCTGTGTCCACATTTCTTGTATTTGATTACATAACAATAAGTATTCATAATAAGATTTGGAAATTATGATTAATCTATCATTCTAACCTTTATCATTAAAAAAGTTGCTTTTCAAAGTGAGGTATGAACAAAGTGACAGAACTAAATACATTTCTTAAGAATTATTTAAAATCTTGATAATATTACTACCTGAAAGAGAGAGAGAGAGAGAGAGAGAGAGAGAGAGAGTAAATAAGTAAGTAAAGAATAAACATATGAAGAAAGTGGAGTAGCTATGTGTGTTCAAACTGGTATATTTTATGTGCAATAAAACAAGGCTTGGTGACTAAATGAGAGAAAGGGTATTAAAAAAATGAAACATGTGACCTCTCTACAGATTTTATCATCAAGATTTTATGAAAAACACCATGCGATATGGAATATATGTATAAAAACTAAGGGTTCTTTAAGTAATTCAGTGAAGAAGCAAGGGAAGTGTTACTCTTGTGATGTCACTGTATTAGCTCTGCCCCCACTGCCGAGTTGAGCAGACCCTATAAACTTTGAAAATGGGTATTAAAAACATCAAGCAATGTGACCTCTTTGCAGGTTTTATCAAGATTTTATCAATAAAAAACCATGCGATATGGATTAAATGTATAAAAAACTAAAGCTTCTTTAAGTAATTCAATGGAGAAGCACGGGCAGTGTTACTCTTGTGATGTCACAGTATTAGCTCTGCCCCCCACTGCCGAGTGAGCAGACCCTATATACTTTGACTCTGGTCTATCCTATATCATTGCCAGAGCACGCTTGTGGCTAAGTTGAACCTTAAATAACATAAAAATTACTGATGTTAGAGGACTGCAATGTAGTGTGTTAGATGATTGGAGGGTGGATGATCAACATACCAATTTGCAGCCCTCTAGCCTCAGTAGTCTTTAAGATCTGAGGGCGGACGGAAAGTGCAGACGGACAAGGACAAAGCCGGCACAATAAACCAATGAACCACTTGAAAAAGACAGGGAAGTTCCATTTTACAGAAAATTATGTTATTATCAGTCGTTACCATGTGTGTCTGTATGTTAAGTTTTGGCATGACATATTATCAGAAAGATATACATTCATAAAACCACTTTCAGACATGACAACTCTTCACTCGATCGGCAATGAAAGATTCGTATGGAATAAAAGCAGTCATTAGCTCTTAGGCTCTCTAGGCCTAGGAACTTAGTGATTATGTTGCTTCAGCAAACTTTAATGCTAAAATATGTATGGTGAAATAAACATGAATTCTAGGCTAAGATATTCATTCGTTCCTTGCACGACATCGCTGTGCCTTCACCATTTATCGTCTTGTTTCAAACAATACCGTAGCTTAAATGCCATGGCTTGACAATGCTCCCAAAATAGTAGTCTTATGGGGAAAGAAAAATAAGGCTTCATTATCGTCACTATCACTGTCACTCTCTCTCATATCCTACAGTGGAAATCTCTACATGAAAAAAATCGTACGTAAAGAGATATTGATACCTTATGGAAGAAATTCATATCCCATTGGAATTTCTTTCACTACAGTTTTTTTTTTTTCATTTTCTCCTATATCCCTCTCATTATTCCTTTTTATTATATATTATTATTATTATTATTATACGATGTTTCATGTAGAGATTTCCTCTATAGAATATGAGAGAGAGTGTGCTAGTGATGATGATAGTGACAATGATGTCTTATTTTTTTCCCCATAAGACTACCTCTATCGAGGGATCATGGTCACGATGATGACGTCATTGACTACTAGTCATGTGGCCCAGGACGTGACTACACGAAGACGAGAGAGAAGAGAGAGAGAGAAGAAGAGAGAGAAGAGACGAGAGAGAGAGAGAGAGAGAGAGATGAGATAGAGAGAGAGAGAGAGAGAGAGAGAGAGAGAGAGATTAAAATTCTTAATCTTTGTTGCTTGTTGTTTTGTTCTCATGATAGCCCTACCTGTAATTTTTTAGTAACATTGTCATCCATGGGCATTTAAACTACGATACTGTATGAAACACAAGACGATAAATGATGAATGCGCTGCAATGTCAGTAAGGAACAAAAGAATATATATCTTAAAATTTCGTTATTTACTAAACATATTTTATCATTAAATTTACTAAAACACATAATTCATATATCATTAAAATCTTTAAATCTTTGGCTTGACGATGTTTGATGATGAAATTGGTAAACGCTACTTTTCTTTGGGTAAAACTGAGGTGTGATGAAAGTTATAACTTTTGAAAGACATTTTTGTCAAGAGAGGTGGGTGTGGAGATCCTTACTGCATGACGTTTTTGAGAGACACTGACGAGTTTTGCACCTTCCACCAGTCCTGTGATTGGCTGATCAAAATTTATGTTTTAAAGATTCTTATTGTTATTAACGATTAACAGTGCTACTCCTTATTTTGGCGTCCCTCTTATTTTCTTATTTTATACATGGCAAGTCTATACTGAGGTAGATTACAATGCAAATTCAATATATAGCTATTGTTATGATCATTACGGTTGGTTGGCTCACTCGTTGTGATTTGGTTTTACCACTAGACACCAGTAAATACTGATTCACCCAAGCATAGCTATATTCAGTATATAAGTCCAGTTGTAGCTATTTATACTAAATTCTAATATCGGCAATGGTTGGAGTAATTAAAGTGTCATCATTTATATTTAGTAATATCAGTGATGACAGCCTACAAATGGAAAATAACCATGATCACTTAGTTCAGTTCAGCCTAGCAGCAGATATGAAGAGCCATTACACTTAGCTGCAGCCATTACTATGGTCAGCTCTGTCAACAATAACAGGTTTTATTTTACCAGTAGATATAAATTGCTACTACTAGTAGACATGAAGGACAGTGTCATTGGTGCAAGTATACTGGTTGATATACTTAGCTACTAGTTACAGAAACAATGATAATCTTAATAACGACTGTTCTTAGATACACCGCTCCTGCATCAACATGAGTAGCGACAGCTGTTATTTAAAATGGAAGGGTCATGTCTTATAGGCCTTTCATGGACATTCATCACCACTACTGCCCACTTGACAGTAGATACACAGGAAATACCTAATTCTTTAATAACTGTATAAATTCAAATGAAAAGATTCTTATTGAATAGATTACAGCCGTCACCTTTCTTTGGGATGAGTTGTATCAGGGTATGTGTGTTTCTGGAAGTATAGGTGCAAAATCACTGCTTGAATGAAGAACTCAGGAAAACTCTACAGCCATTTCACCTTTAAAAACTTTGAAGAATATACAGGACTATGGCAGTTCTAAAAGCAACTTGAACCATATGTAAAAGAGGAAGGAACTGGACCTGGAAACTTTGTTGTGAATGTCATTAGCAAAGGAGTAGAATTTTGTTTCTAGCTGAGGACCAGATGAGGACACCAGACAGAGGTAAACTCATTCCTAGCAGATTTCAAAGAAGCAGGGTGGGAGCGCAGCAGAAGAAACGGCTGGAAGTAACTGATATGCCAAACTTCAACCACTTGCTAAGGAGCAGGACTGGTTAAAACAGTGATTTGATTAGCATTAATTCCTGGAAACAGACGGGACACATGCCTAAGTAATCAGTGCTGTAGTTTTCAAAATAACAATATCCTTCGAAAGACTCATTGAAATAGTCAATTTACCATCCTGTTGAAAATTTTCAAAGTGCCATAGGCGTTGTTATAAAAAATTACAAGGGACAGTGGAGGGTAAAGTGGTGGGATTGAGACAGATGAACTAAATGGGAAAGCCATACTGAAGAAAGCTCTGCTCCTCCAAACAGGTGTCTTCAGGCAGGAACAGGTGTTCACCATCTCTCCACACAGCGTCAGAGTGAACGCCGGAGAGGACGTCTTTCTCGAGTGTGTCATCCAAACCAACAGGGTAAAGCACAGTGGACAAAAGATGGCTTTGCATTAGGTGAGAGACAAAGAGGGATTTATATAATAAGTATTTACTTTCATTTTAGATACATTCAAATGTGTGAGCTTCTGTGCATTCTGGTTTGCTCTTTTATATGTTAAAGAACATTTAGAACATTGATTGATATTTTTGCATTTTCCGTATATATCAAGTTTGCTATAACAACTGTTTATAATTTTTAGGGATTCATAATGTAAAACATTCATTACAACAGTCTAGAAATTCAAACCACTTGCTGAAGGATACCATACAGCAACATAATTCATACTTTATACTGTCTTCTTATATAATGTTTAAAATTTTGCATTAAATCCAGTGACCAAAGTTTCGGTTTCTTTATGCAAATAAAAACCAGCATAATTCGTTTTAAAAATTGACTTGAATGAATTGATTTCATTAGTTCACTTCAACGGGAGTGAAACATTCTTTTAAGAATTATAACCTTCTATAGTTTCGGTTAAGTAACTTCAGTTTATCTTTTGCTGACCCAAAGTTTCCAGTATTTCAGGTTGTGAGAGAATATCACAGAACAGGAGGAAAATTGTTCATATTCTATTTTTTTGATTGCATCATTTCCATGTTTCTCATCCAGGGGAAAATATAGTGATCCTGAATTTGGAAATCATAGCTATTAATCAGACGGTTTTGCTGTTACCTATTGCAATATTTTCTTTAAATAAGTAGATGGATTATATTAAGAAAAACACTCATCTTTGAGAGGCGTTATAAGTTCGATTGAGTTTGTACACCATGTAACCTAGAGGAAGTGTGGATTTGAAGGAAATACCATTCAGTGGAACCCTTGTGCATAAAAGAGCTGGATATCTATAATTAGTAGAGTCATTGGAAGATTTTATTCGTTCAAAAACTCAGAGGTGTTCAAAGTTAAGAACTTTATTACTTGTGAACTTATATTAGGTGGAATGCACCGAGGAAAGTAGAACCGGCAAAAGTCAAATGCAATGGACAAATTTTAAAATTTCAAGTCAGCCTAATGCCTGTGCCAGGAACGTACCATAGCATCATAGCATGCAAGTGATATTGATGATATAGAAGAAGGCAATTAGGAGTTGTGAGTTCAAGTTGGGGCTCAAAAATAACCCTTTGCACCTAATGGAGTTACACTTGCAACCCTAAAGGCCGCTACTAACATTCAGCTATGCCTGCACATTAGGGCTGTGCAGGCAAAACTGAACCACTAATATTAAGTTTTGCCTACACATTTGACCTGCAGGAAAACGAACCCATTAACATTCAGTTTTGCCTACACATTTGGCCTTTGCAGGGACAAAACTGAACCCATTAACATTCAGTTTTTGCCTACACATTTTTTTGGCCTTTTGCAAGGGAAACTGAACCCATTAACATTCAGTTTTGCCTACACATTTGACCTGTGCAGGGAAAACTGAACCCATTAACATTCAGTTTTGCCTACACATTTGACCTGTGCAGGGAAAACTGAACCCACTTTCGCGGTGGTGTAGTAGGAAAAGCTTCACTGACGTTCCTGGGTTTGAAAGGATCCATAGGTTCGCGCCCTGGTCCAGGCAAATCTATATCGAGAAAAAAAAAAAAAATTCCCCTTCGGTTAAGCATATATGAAAATATATTAATTCCGAGGTAGAGCGAATTAGATATTAAAGGACATTGTAGCTCGATATATGTATATATATATATATATATATATATATATATATATATATATATATATATATATATATATATATATATATAATATATATATATATATATATATATATATATATATATATATATATATATATATATATATATATATAAAATTATTGTAAGTTGGTCTGTTCCATTCATAATATTCCCTTTTCGTTCTCATTGTTTTGGCTGTTGTTCTTTTATCACGCAATCGGAGGCCTTTCGCGGACGACAGTCGACTTAAAACTTAAAAAATTAGGAAATAAAATAATCAAGAAACTCATCTCCAGAGTAATGGAAAATGACACTTTTGTGGACGTAAATAGTCGAACAAAATAGCTTTGCTCTCTTTTATTTTTCTCTTTAATTCGTTTCAGGTTTCATTTTCTCTTAGCCCTGGGGTCTACTCGTGGAGCCCGAATCGTCAGACCTTTTCTTCTTATTTCATTTGATTTCGACGATCCACCGACAGGGACGATCACCCTCTTCTCAATTTCCTGTTTCTCTCTGACGCTTCAGAGCGTTCCTTCGTCCCCTGCCTGCAGCTCTTCTTTTCACTTAATTTGCTGTTCAACCACTTCAACTCTTTCCACTGTCCTGAGAGGCGCTGAGTGGCTGAAATTACCGGGAGCTGCGCGGCTTTCTAACCCAACTTTCATCAATTAAATTATTACCCCTGTTTTATTCAGTCTTCGCGTAGTGGGGTACTGTAAGCATTACATAAAGTTCTGTACAGCGTCCCATCGGCCCCAAGCTGCAACTCCTTTCATTCCTTTTACTGTACCTCCACTCATATCTTTTTTTCCATCTTACTTCCCACCCTCTCCTAACAATTTTTTCATGGTATACAACTGCTTTGAGGTTTTCCAACCTGTTACACTTTTCAAACCCTAGACTCAGTTTTTATTTCCGCGCTAAATGACATCGTAACAGGTCCCAACGGAAGCTTGACCTTCGGCCTAAATTCTATGTGTTACACTAAGATTGTGAAACTAGGAAATCACGAAATCCTGAAGTTTTCATGGACTTCGTAAAATCACTAATTCACTTAAGAACATTTGAGCCCCGAGGGGCTAGTACTAAACACAGAGAAACAGTGATTTCTTTACACTGTTTTGCAGTGTTCAATACTATATAGTCCCTTGGGGATCAAATGTTTTTTGGCCCGTGTTCAGCACTAACCCCTCAGGGATCCATCTGATCGCGGATGTAGTTACTAGCCACTCGGGGATCAAATGTGTTTCCCTGTGTTCGGTTTCTAGTCTCTCGGAAATCTAATTCCCTAAGTGCATCCGCTGTCTAGCCCAGTCCCTTACGACGCTCCTGATTGGCGGTTGATAAGCCAATCACAGGGCTGGAAACTCTCAGTCTCTCTAGAGGGTTCGCATAGGCAGGAAGGAGCATGTTCCGCCTCTCCTGAAGTGGAACACACATCCTGCCTATGCGAACTCTCGAGAGAGACCTAAGAGTTTTCAGCCCGGTGGTTGGCTTAATCAACAGCCAATCAGGAGCGTCGTAAAGGACTGGGCTAGACATCAGATGCACGGTTTATGTGGATCTACTATAGTCCCTCGGACATCGAAATTGTCCCTAAGTGAATTAGTGATTTCATCGAATTCCCTAAAAATTCCAGGCATTTCGTGAGGATGCAAAGTCTTACTGTAACATAGACGTTCTTTTATTCTTCGTCCACTTAACCTAAGACGCCCATCTGTCCCAAGGTTTCGAGCGCGACGTCCCAGGTTACCCTCGCCACTCCTACTCGGGGGACCCGAGCAAGGGGCAGCACCATCTGGTCATCAAGGGCGCCACCTTGGACGACGACGGCGAGTACCAGTGCCAAGTGGGTCCCACTACTGACACCAGTGCCTTGGCGGCCTCTGCTAACGTCACTGTTATGGGGAGGGTCGTTAGCTGGATATTTATTATTATTTATTATTATTATTATTATTATTATTGTTATTATTATTATTATTATATTATTATTATTATAGGTTATTGGTTGCAGGGTCCACAATAATATAGCATTTGCGTTTATGGTCTTTAATGTATATTAGAAGCTTTCGAACCTTGTGCTAGGTTCATCTTCAGTCAAGGGAACATTTTTTTAAGGTCATAATGTTCACATGACTAAAGATGAACCTTTTAATATACATTAATGACCATAAACTCAGATGCTCTATTATGGTAGACCTGCAACCATTGTCGTCATTTTCGACACGGAAAACTGTGCCCATTATTATTATTATTATTATTATTATTATTATTATTATTATTATTATTATTATTATTATTATTATTATTATTATTATTATTATTATATTATTATTATTATTATTATTATTATTATTTTCTATTTTTACTTAATTATATTATTATTAGAAAGGATATAAAATTAGAAAAGAATAACTTTTGTTAAATCCTGTGTTTCTTTCATTTTCGGGTCATTCAAATGGATAGAAGAAGTCCCAAAAAACAGATAGAACAATGAATAAACGTAATACAATCACTTTCCTCTAAAGAAAGTAGACATTAAATACATAAAACACACACACACACTCACACACAAAATGCAAACTAAAGATTCCAAATTCTATCTAATGGAAACGACTTACATAGGTATTTACAGTCGGATCAATTCCACTCTAATAAACTCGGCTTTTCGACGGAGTTTGCATTAGATTAAATGTGTCATCTCTTCCATTTTGAAGAATCCCAAAGCCCCTTTGAAGCAACAAAGCATACAAACCTATAGGCTCCATGAAAACAATGCTATGGCAATGGTTCGTATGAGGTTTATTTGTTTAAACTGCAGTCAGGTTGGTACCAAACCCCATGGTTACTGCCCAAATCCTCTTTTTCTTTTTTGAGGGTCGCTAGAAGATTCTTCTATTATATAAGTAATATTAGGGTTTTATTGAAAATAATGGCTATTTCAGCTGCGTTTATTTGGTATATAAGTTTCTCGATTCTTCGTGTTACTGACATTTCTTCTGTACTCAAAGTGGCTGTTAACACAGACGCCAAATGGGGGATTCCTGACAAAAACGTGGTATTTGACAAATACCACGTTTTTGTCAGGAATCCCTCATTTGGCGCTTTAATAGCCAATTTGAGTACAGAAGCAAAGTCAGTAATAAGAAGAATGGAGAAACTTCTATACAAAATAAACGCAACTGAAATAGCCTTTATTTACAATAAAACCTGTATTAATAAAGGTCTTCTTCCAGCATATAATAATAATATTAATGTTAAGAAATTCACAATCTCGTGAAGAACAATCTATATAATAAAAATCCACAATTATGTATAAGAGTATATTACTATGTAAAACAAACAGGTATATGCTCTCATATATAATTATGGATTTTTAAGACATAAATAATATCAATAATATTAATAATGATAATTCACAGATGTTCACATTTTGATTTTGAGTTAAGGAGCTAATTTACTTCCATAGGACAGCGTGAAGATTCTCCGGGACACGTACTTTAAAATTTATTAAAATTCATTGTGTCTCTCAATATAAACTTACATAAATAGAATGACGTTAACCCATAAACACTTGCAAGCAGAACTGTAACATAACAAGGGTTGGATTTATCACTACTTATTCACACATTTAGGGTCGCTGGTCCAGGTTAAGACTGTATTTAGGGTCACAACCAAAAAGGGCCGAGGAACACTGGTTAAAATGAACCTTAACTTTGACGTCATATTATGATTTATTCAGTTTATATAAATAAAAGAAATGCCTATCATCCTGGTATTTGCGTCAAACTACTCAAACTACTACCACATCTGGGGCCAACATCATTCACGTTACAGTGAAGAACCTACTCCTTCTTAAGTCATTCGCAGGCTGCGGATGACTTTTAAAAATTCCTCCTAGTGATAGGGCGGAATTTTGGTCACACTCAGTCCTTACACACACACACACACACACATATACACACACACACATATTTATATATATATATATATATATATATATATATATATATATATATATATATATATATATATATATATAATATTAACCGTGAATAAAGGTAACAAACGGCAAATTCAACGTGTGAAATTGAAAGCGTAGAAATGTATGTAGAATCATGTAGCGGAGTCTTTTCGTTTGACGTAAAAAAAAAAAAAAAAAAAAAAAAAAATAAAAAAAAAAAAAAAAAAAAAAAAAAAAAGTGTATTTACATTCGAAGCAGAGACTTTTTCATTCTACTCGTATACATTTTGGGTGATATCGTATTTCTTTTTAGCTGTTGTTTGTTATTATATTTAATTTTATTTTATTTCGGCATCTATGT
>NC_061098.1:43210860-43215860 GCF_015104395.2 Macrobrachium nipponense | reverse complement strand
TCTCTCTCTCTCTCTCTCAGACCCTCCAAGGGGCCCCAGTCATCACGGGATACACACCAGGCCACATTCTGAAGGAGGGCGAACTCCTGTCCCATATCCTGCCGATCCACGGGCGGGAACCCACGCCCGCCACTCTCCTGGTACAGAGACGGGCGTTTACTGCAGCAGCACCCGAATATCACCCACTCGTCGAAGGCCGCCTCCGAAGACGGAGGAGAGGCGGAAGCCGCCCTTCGGTGGGCGGTGACGGGGGAGGACGACGGCGCCCATTACGAATGCAGAGCCCAGAACGAAGTCTCGGGCGGCCTCCTGCTTGCGGATGACGTCATGCTCAGCGTTTCTCTGTGAGTATATAGCGAAGGAAGTCCTTCGTTGTAAGTCCTACTGCGTGTTGTTTTTCTAGAAAGTATTCTATATGATATATATATATATATATATATATATATATATATATATATATATATATATATCTATTATATATTTAATATATATATATATATATATATATATATATATATATATATATATATATATATATATATATATATATATCTATATATATATATCTATATATATATATATATCTATATATATATATATATATATATATATATATATATATATATATATATATATATATATTATATATATAGATATATATCATATAATGCTTTGACTGATTACATAAAGAAATATCCTGTTCCCCGCAGATTCATGATAGCCATCCACTCGCTAAAAAAGTTAGATGTTATAATAAGTAGATCCGACAAAGACGGCAAAATTGTAATAATGGACAAAGACTTCTACCTTGACAAAATCAACCAGCTCCTTAGCGACACAAACACATACGAAAAACTGACGAAAAATCCCCTCCAAAACGTTCCCACAGAATTTTTTCGGAAAGTAAGATTAATTGGCAAAGACAAAAAAGAGTATTGAAACTATTAGAGAAATTTAAAGTAATTAATCCTAAATTACCCTATTTTTATGGCCTTCCCAAAACTCACAAAGACAATCTTCCATTCAGACCCATCGTTTCATGTGCCGGTGCTTTCAATTACAAAATTTCTAAATGGTTAGCTGGCCTCCTTTCCCTTTTTTAGGCACTTTTTCTCCAGTCACATTAAACATTCGGAGAGATTTTTGTCACAAATTCAGAGAAGCACATATACCACTTCACAACATAAAACTTTTAAGCCTTGATGTAGATTCCTTGTTCACTAAAGTACCAGTACAGGACGTTCTTCAACCTTTAAGGGTAAAATTATCCCCCTATTCAGTCATTCCCATTGGCGCTTGACAAAATAATAAAGCTAGTTGAATTATGTGCATCTAATAACGTATTTTTCATTCGGGGAATCATTCTACAAGCAAAAAGTCGGGTGTAGTATGGGTAGTCCTTTAAGTCCTGTTCTAGCCAATCTGTACATGGAATACTTTGAAACTACAGTAATAAATGTCAATTAAAACCCAAAAAACATGCTGTGGATGAGATACGTGGATGATATCCTAACATTTTGGGATAATAGGTGGGGCAATTTCAATGAATTCCTCTCGAAATTAAACACATTAGTGCCCAGCATCAAATTTAAAGTTGAATGGAAACAGACAACAAAATTCCTTTTCTTGATGTTTTAATAATCAGAGATACGACAGAATACAAATTTACCATATACAGAAAACCAACGTTCTCACTTTCACATCATACTTTAGCTATCATGACATTTCTATCAAAATAGGTGTAGCTAGTAACTTGTTCTTAAGGAGCCTTACGAATTTGTTCCCCAGAATTCCTGGAAAAAGAATTTGAACTAATTCGCAAGCAACTTCGTCTTTAAAAATATCCTGACCATATAATTGAGAAAGCAACTTCACAAAGCTAACGTAATTTTCTACCGACCCCCTAAAGACAAGACCAGAGATACACCCAACAATAAAATAATAATTCCCCACCTGGACACGATTAAGAGAATAACCAACCCCTCGGAAAATCGAACCCTTTTGTATTTACTTACCCAAACACCTTAGCCAAATCCCTGATTAACGTCCAACAAAAGACATCTCCAAAGGACTCTGGGGTATACGAAATCCCATGCCAGGACTGTGACCAATCTTACATCGGATTACAGGTAAATCCTTCCCCAGAGATTAATACAACACAAACGGTCAGTTAGGTATGGACAACAGAACTCGGCTATCTTCAACCATATAAATGAACATAACCATAGAATAAACTGGAATTGTCACGTGTAATTTATAGCAGCAACTGCCGGTACAAGAGTCAAATGATGGAATCGGCCTTAATAAAAGAGAGCAGGTAATGAACATCTCAAAAGGAGGATGGATTTCGGACACGATCGACAACGTCTTCATTCAACCAAACCCTTAAGAAGATTAGAGGAAGATTATCAGCGGGGTGACTTAAAATGGCTTGTTTGTGGATGGACCTCTTGGTATAAATACCACCTTTTCTGTGAACTTTTCTCATTCATCTACCTGAAGAGGGAGACAGCAGTCTCTGAAATATAGTACTTTTTTCTCTATTTTGGTGTTTTTATGGGCTCCTTTTATTAGATCTATATATATATATATATAGATATATATATATTATATATAGATATATGATATATATATATATATATATAGAGATATAGATATAGGATATACTATATATATATATATATGATATATATATATATCTAGATAGATATATATCTATATAATGATATATAGATATGATATGATAGATAGGAAATAATATATAATTATATATGATATATATATATATATAGGAAGATATATATATGTATATATATATATATATATATATATATATATATATCAGTTCTATATATATATATAGAATATATATATATATATTATATATATCTATATTATATATATATAATGATATATATATATATATATATCTATATATATATATATCCTATCTATATATAAAGATATAATATATATATATATTATATTAATTATTTTTTTATTTTTTTTTAAAATAAAATATATATATAATATTATTATAATATATATCTATATAGATATATATATATATGTATATATATATATATGTATATACATATATATATATATATATATTTATATATATATATATATATATATATATATATAATATATATATATATATATATTATATATTATATATATATATATAATATATATATATATATATATATATATATATATATATTATATATATAGATTATATATATATATATATATATATATATATACATACTATATATAGATCTATATATATATATATATATATATATATATATACTATAAATATATGTGTATAAGCGAACACCACAAGAAAATCAAGCAGAAATCAAGCGCTTTCGTCTTTATTAGGACGAAAGCGCTTGTATTGTGCCTATCACATTTTCCTGTGGTATTCCCTTTTTTAATGAAGTCACGTGCATCTACTGTGATTTAAAGAAAAATATATATATATAGATATATGAATTGAGGAGCATAAACCTTATCGTTTAAATGTATAAAAAGTACAGGCAAGTTTTTTTTTTTTTCATTTAAAGTCGTAAAACTTATGCAATCAAAATTCATATTGTTCATTTCGTTATTTTAATATCAGTAAGAACCTTTCGCGCGCTACGTATGATTCGTATACTTTTTAGAGAAATAGTTGATCATGCTTTTCCATAGGAAAGCTTTAGCTAATAAAATATCTATTAAAAAAAAATAGTTGATCATGTATATTCCATTTGGAAAGTTTACGCCAACGATGCATTATTTAGAATGTTACCAAAGATCACAGTAGGAATCAGATTTGGTTATCTGCAAAGTGAACTGGATTTCAGAATTCCCATTCCCTCTTGTGCTTTAAAGACAGACCGTCACGGGTCGAAATAACGGGTCCGTCCGTCGCAACGGCTGGTCGGGAGTTCGTCCTCAAGTGTGTCACTTCAAAGGCCAAACCGGTCGCCTCCATCACCTGGATGGTTCATGGTAGGTGTCTTTCCTCTTGGCATTTATTGTCACTCAGGGTCTCTCTCTCTCTCTCTCTCTCTCTCTCTCTCTCTCTCTCTCTCTCTTCTTTCACTGTTTTATTTCCTGTTTCGACTTAAAAATTAGTTTATAGAGCCGCTATGACTTTCGTTTGATTTTGGGATGTCTTCATTGAAATCCTTTTCCCAATTCTTCGGAAGTGAATAACGCGGAGTATAAATACCAAAAAGTCATTACAATGAATTACTAGTTATTGTATGAAGCTGTTCTCTTTCCTGACAGACGAATCGAAATATTTGCTCTGCTGTATCTTTATCTCATTCCTAATATGAGTCTATCTTTCATTGTTCAGTAGATTTTTATCAATTTAATAACACAAGAAAGAAATAATGAAATGCAAGTAACAGAATTTAAAAAAAAGAAGTAAGGAATAGGTAACCTCAACAGCTACAGAACCTCATCAAGAGAGAAAAGGAAAACTGTTCAGGCTTCAGGCGAAGCCCAACCGAACTGAAGACGTCAGGGGCAGACCCATTTGATCTCAGGATCTGTCTCTCGTCGCTCAGAAAACGACTCGTCTGAAGTTCTAGGCAATTTTTTTTTTCTCTTCCGTCTTGTGTAGGAGTCAAGGTGGAACCAGTATCTCTGTGGTCAGCGAGGCTGATGGTGGAGGCTGGGTGACCTCTTCTGACCTCAAGTATCACCTAGAAAGGTCAATGAAGCTGTCGGAGATCACGGTGGAGTGCCAGGCGAGGAATGGTGTCAGCGAAGAGGCCGTCACTGAGACCAGGGTCATCAGCATCATGAGTGAGTTCTACGGTCAATGGAGTCCTAGAATCGCACAGAGGTGGAAGTTCAGTTGCACTTGTTCCTATTTCTGCTTTCGTAGTCGGTTTCTTTCACTGATTTTACTCATATTCAGATGTTTATTAAAAGACTCTTTGCTTTGCAATGTTATTTATTCGAATATTGTCCCTTTGTTGTTTGCATAAATA
>NC_061098.1:43184941-43210360 GCF_015104395.2 Macrobrachium nipponense | reverse complement strand
GGTTCACAGACGACACTATCCCCATTTACTGAGTAAAGCAAAATTGGCATTTTGTGAAAATTGGTCAAAATTCCCCCTCGTACTACCAGACAAACACGAAGCTTTAACGTGTAAAAAAATAGCTGTTCTTTTATTGACTTCCTCTTGAATTTGTTTCTTAGAAGAAGATTCAGTACCTTTTTTTGTGTGCTTCTTCAAACACAAAGAATCCATTAAAGACGATAAAAAAAATCACTCCTCAACTTCGACGTGACATCCAGTTTTTCGATAGTTTTGAACGTACTTCTTATTGTCCCTTTTCCACTGCAATAACAATAAAAAGGATTAAAAATTACTTAAAAGCTTAACTAGAAAATGAAGAACTTTACTCAACACTTATCAATTAAGGCTGCCATCATTTATAATCACAATGACCGAAGACTATTCATCTTTGAAGGTTTATAATAGATCTTTCATGATTATTTCGAAGGATACTTTTTTTTTTCTTTGTTTTATGATAACAAAGACATCGTCTTTGTTTACGCGAGACTGAGGGAGATAATGCAATCATGGTTTCTTTTTTTCCCGAACCCTCCATCCTCTTATCTGCAAGCTTGAGAGAGAGAGAGAGAGAGAGAGAGAGAGAGAGAGAGAGAGGAGAGAGAGAGAAGTGTTCATCCAAATCATCCTTCTAATGTAAACGGACGTCTCCTATGGAATGGAAAGGATGGCATATTATTATTATTATTATTATTATTTTTTTTTTTTTTTTTTTTTTTTTTTTGCTCTATCACAGTCCTCCAATTCGACTGGGTGGTATTTATAGTGTGGGGTTCCGGGTTGCATCCTGCCTCCTTAGGAGTCCATCACTTTTCTTACTATGTGTGCCGTTTTCTAGGATCACACTCTTCTGCATCAGTCCTGGAGCTACTTCAGCCTCTAGTTTTTCTAGATTCCTTTTCAGGGATCTTGGGATCGTGCCTAGTGCTCCTATGATTATGGGTACGATTTCCACTGGCATATCCCATATCCTTCTTATTTCTATTTTCAGATCTTGATACTTATCCATTTTTTCCCTCTCTTTCTCATCAACTCTGGTGTCCATGTATTGCGACATCAATGAGTGATACTTCTTCTTGACTTTGTCAATCAACGTCACGTCTGGTCTGTTTGCACGTATCACCCTATCCGTTCTGATACCATAGTCCCCAAGAGGATCTTTGCCTGATCGTTTTCTATCACTCCCTCAGGTTGGTGGCTCGTACCACTTATTACTGCAAGGTAGCTGATGTTTCTTGCACAGGCTCCAGTGGAGGGCTTTTTGCCACTGAATCATGCCTCTTTTTGTACTGGTTCTGTGCAAGTGCCGGGCATTCACTTGCTATGTGGTTTTATGGTTTCATTTTTCGTATTGCACTTCCTACATATGGAGAGATGTTATTTCCGTCTATCGTACTTTGAACATATCTGGTTCTTAGGGCCTGATCTTGTGCCGCTGTTATCATTCCTTCAGTTTCCTTCTTTAGCTCTCCCTCTGTAGCCATTGCCAATTGTCATCGCTGGCTAGTTCTTTAGTCTGTCTCATGTATTGTCCGTGCATTGGTTTGTTGTGCCAGTCCTCTGTTCTTTCTGTCTTTCTCCTGTCTCTGTATATTTCTGGGTCTTCGTCTACTTTTATTAGTCCTTCTTCCCATGCACTCTTTAGCCACTCGTCTTCACTGGTTTTCAGATATTGCCCCAGCGCTCTGTTTTCGATGTTGACGCAGTCCTCTATACTTAGTAGTCCTCTCCCTCCTTCTTTCGTGTTATGTATAGTCTGTCCGTATTTGCTCTTGGGTGTAGTGCTTTGTGTATTGTCATTTGTTTTCCTGGTTTTCTGATCTATGCTGCGGAGTTCTGCCTTCGTCCATTCCACTATTCCTGCGCTGTATCTGATTACTGGCACTGCCCATGTGTTTATGGCTTTTATCATATTTCCGGCGTTGAGTTTTTGTTATTATTATTATTATTTTTGTTATTATTATTATTATTATTATTATTATTATTATTATTATTATTATTTATTTTTTTTATTTTTTTTTTTTTCTTTTTTTTTTTTTGTGCTCTATCACAGTCCTCCAATTTGACTGGTGGATTTATAGTGTGGGGTTCGGGTTGCATCCTGCCTCCTTAGGAGTCCATCACTTTTCTTTACATATGTGCCGTTTCTAGGATCACACTCTTCTGCATGAGTCCTGGAGCTACTTCAGCCTCTAGTTTATTTTTCTAGATTCCTTTTCAGGGATCTTGGGATCGTGCCTAGTGCTCCTATGATTATTGGTAACGATTTCCACTGGCATATCCCATATCCTTCTTATTTCTATTTCAGATCTTGATACTTATCCATTTTTTCCCCCTCTTTCTCTTCAACTCTTGTGTCCCATGTATTGCGACATCAATGAGTGATACTTTCTTCTTGACTTGTCAATCAACGTCACGTCTGGTCTGTTTGCACGTATCACCCTATCCGTTCTGATACCATAGTCCCAGAGGATCTTTGCGTGATCGTTTTCTATCACTCCCTCAAGGTTGGTGCTCGTACCACTTATTACTGCAAGGTAGCTGATGTTTCTTGCACAGGCTCCAGTGGGAGGGCTTTTGCCACAGAATCATGCCTCTTTTTGTACTGGTTCTGTGCAAGTGCCGGGCATTCGCTTGCTATGTGGTTTATGGTTTCATTTTTCGTATTGCATTTCCTACATGGGGAGAGATGTTATTTCCGTCTATCGTTCTTTGAACATATCTGGTTCTTAGGGCCTGATCTTGTGCCGCCGTTATCATTCCTTCAGTTTCCTTCTTTAGCTCTCCCCTCTGTAGCCATTGCCATGTGTCATCGCTGGCTAGTTCTTTAGTCTGTCTCGTGTATTGTCCGTGCATTGGTTTGTTGTGCCAGTCCTCTGTTCTCTCTGTCATTCTCCTGTCTCTGTATATTTTCTGGGTCTTCGTCTACTTTTATTAGTCCTTCTTCCATGCACTCTTTAGCCACTCGTCTTCACTGGTTTTCAGATATTGCCCCAGTGCTCTGTTCTCGATGTTGACGCAGTCCTCTATACTTAGTAGTCCTCTCCCTCCTTCCTTTCGTGTTATGTATAGTCTGTCCGTATTTGCTCTTGGGTGTAGTGCTTTGTGTATTGTCATATGTTTCCTGGTTTTCTGATCTATGCTGCGGAGTTCTGCCTTCATCCATTCCACTATTCCTGCGCTGTATCTGATTACTGGCACTGCCCATGTGTTTAATGGCTTATTATTATTATTATTATTATTTTTTTTTTTTTTATTGCTCTATCACAGTCCTCCAATTCGACTGGGTGTTATTTATAGTGTGGGGTTCCGGGTTGCATCCTGCCCCCTTAGGAGTCCATCACTTTTCTTACTATGTGTGCCGTTTCTAGGATCACACTCTTCTGCATGAGTCCTGGAGCTACTTCAGCCTCTAGTTTTTCTAAATTCCTTTTCAGGGATCTTGGGATCGTGCCTAGTGCTCCTATGATAACAAAGACATCGTCTTTGTTTACGCGAAGACTGAGGGAGATAGTGCAATCATGGTTTTTTTTCCCCCGAACCCTCCATCCTCTTATCTGCAAGCTTGAGAGAGAGAGAGAGAAGACGAACCCTATTCAAAATTAAGAAGCTCATCAAATGGGCCACTGCCTTGAAATTAGGCATCCAAAGAATATGGTGTTCATGATGGGGATTTTAAAACTTTCTCAACTTTCACTGGTTGTAAATGATACAGCTTATAAAAAATAATATTTGCTTATAGTTATTCGTTTTCAAAAGCCAAAAAAACATAAGCAAATAAATCTTATGAGATACTTTTTGTTATCGAAGTCTGAAAATCTCAAACGAAGTTTTCAGACTCTGTATCTATGACAAAATTACGAAGACAAAAGGGGCTTTTTTTATCCACTTTCCTCTCTTCTTTGATGAATTATGAAACATTCGAATTTCTCACTTTTCCCATCGACGCGAGTTGGCAACTTTCTAAGATGAGAAACTTGCATTCATAAAAATAGTATTCAATGGTTTGTCTGTGTTACACTCAATATTTAAGCAAAATTAAAAGTAAATAAAAGACTAGATATAATCTAAAACAAAACAGGCTTCCTTAGTAGTCTGCTCAAAGAACAGGAATAGAATAAAGCCTAAAATGTTACAATTTGAATTGACATGCATGACGACAGGCTTTTAATTTTTACAAGTAGGAGGGTGGAACTCTTACATAATTATGAGATGACACTATATTAATATCATGGTTCCTGTAAAAAATGATTATCAAAATTCGACAGATATTAGCTTTTTAATATATGTTTTCAAGTCGTTGAGATGAATAGTGACACTCCCGATGTCCTTTGAGTCTAAGTTCAGCCCTGAGGAGGAGGAGGTGGAGAGGTGGTGACATATAAAAATAGTAAAAAAATACAGATATTAGTGTCTAAGTCATAGCTTTTGAGTTTTCTGAGATGAATGGTGTCACTCCTGATGCCCTTTAAGTCCAAGTTCAGCCTCATTGGGAATAGGGGCGATTATTAGTGGTGAAATGTCAAAAATGATGGGCAATGTATTGAAGAAACTATTTAACAGGAGAGAGAGAGAGAGAGAGAGAGAGAGAGAGAGAGAGAGAGAGAGTTACAAGAAGTTACAAGGATTAGGATGTCTCAAAGACTTGTTAGTCCATCTGAGGAGATATCGTGTACTCACTTATCTCTAAGAGCAGGTTTTACTGGTGGGAGTTTATTCCATATCCTGTATGTAAAGAAGTTCCCACAATGAGATGGGTTGTATCTCTTCAGTTCTACTTTCCATCCATTATTTCTTGTTTGGTTTTCGTTTTCAGCTTTTATGCATTTTTTTCTGGATTTTAAGTCCTTGGTAATGATGACTCCAAGGTCATCATCTTCTTTTACAATATTTACGTCATTCCTAAGCAGCATGAAGTTTCCATGAAGGTTGTTTGTTTGTTCCCATTTGTAACACTACACTTATCCAAATTAAAAGGCATTTGCCATCTTTTTGACCACTCTCCTATTTTCATTAGATCATTTCTTAAACTTTTTACTGTCTCTGGGTCTGCTGCATTTACATCAAGTTTGGCGTCTTCTGCAAATTGGATAATCCTGCTAGTTAATCCTACATCAGTGTCATTAATATAAACAAACAAAAGAAAAATAAGTGCGGGCCAAGGATAGAACCCTGAGGAACTCGCTTGTCACATCTGCCCATTCTGATTCTTCACTGTTTATTACGACTCTGTCTTTCCTGTCAGTTTGCCAGTCTTCGATCCAGTCTGCTATTTCTCTACAATTCCTAAAGCTCTAACTTTTGTCAAGAGGTTTGATAGGCAGGATCTGTTTTGTCTGAAGCCGTGTTGATTGTTTAACAATAAGTTGTTTCTATCTATGTGATCCAAAATGTGATCGGCAATTATGGACTCAAACATCTTGCAAACGACCGACGTTAGACATTATTGGTCTAAAATTTCCTGGCTCTTCTCTTGGACCTTTTTTGTAAACTGTGGGGCACATTACCAGTTTCCACCCTTTACGTGCCTTTCGTTGTTCTGCAGTTTTTGCATCAGAGTTTATATAGGTGAGGAATATCTCCTCTTTTAACTCTTTAATTTCTCTTGGGTACATCCCATCCAGACCAGGAGATTTGAAATTTTTTAGTTTTTCTATTCTGTTTTTAACATCTTCTTCTGTAAATATTATTTGTCAACTGGTTCTGCCCCTTCATAATTAATAGCTGGTTCAGGGATTGAGGTAGTGTCTGCAATTGTGAAAACACTAATAAATAACTTATTCAATAATTCTGCTTTTTCCAAGTCTGAGTTCACCAGGTTACCTCTATTATCCTTAGGGGACCTATGCTATTCTTTTGGTTTTCTTACAAACTGGTGTAACTCTCTTATCCTCATTCATCTTTGCATTTCTTACTATTTTATCCACATTCTAACAGAGTACTTTATGCCTACTTGCTTCTTCTGTTGGTGTGAGTTCATGTATTTGTGCAATCTGTCTCTTTCTCTTATTTTTGATTTCTAAATTTCTCTGTTGACCACTTAGGCTGAGGGTTGCCATTTATTAGCATTTGCTTTAATGGAATATATTTGGAGCGTTTTTCTGTATATTCCTCATGAAAGCTTCCAGTAATAATGTATGTCCTCGTTCTCTTTGTACTCTAGAGTTTTAACATACACCATTATTTGTTTATGGTCTCCTCGACGGTAGTCTAATCTCTTAGTAGCTCTTCTCTTTTTTTATGTTGAATATTAATGTGAATGTAATTACTTTATAGTCGCTTTTGAGTAGATATGCACCTACTGAAGGTCAAACACAGGTTATCTTCTATTGAAAGATATTAAAAAATTACTCTACAAAAAATAACATGCACAATGTTCTTTTTCGGTATGAATCACTAGACACTACTACATTGTTCTACAGGATTGCCAGATGCATGATCATGCTAACTTAACCTTAGATAAAATAAAAAAAACTACAGAGGCTAGAGGGCTGCCATTTAGTATGTTTGATGGTTGGAGGGTGGATGATCAACATACCAATTTGCAGCCCTCTAGCCTCAGAAGGCTTTTAGATCTGAGGGCAGACAGTAAGAGTGCGGACGGACAGACAGACAAATAGCCATCTCAATAGTTTTTTTTTTTTTTTTGCAGAAAATTAAAAGAAAACAAAAAGGGAGAAAATATATATTATCTGAAGCTGTGAATCGACCCTCGGCAACAGCAAACAATATAACGCTCTCGAATCCCCTCACTTCAAACAGAGCCATGCACACAAACGAGTTATTTTATTTCAAAAATAAGCCGACAAACTTGAAGCATGAGTGCTTTGTTGAATATCAGTGATTCCAAATGTAATCATGTCCTTGATGTTTTTCATCCAATTCTGGATTGATCTGATATCAAAACCTGATGAACTGAGCTGGAATTTTGATGATTCCCCTCAGAGAGGGATCGCTTCAATAAAATACAAAGTTGTTTTGTATATCCCATCAGGATGGAATTATAAATAACTTGTTTGAATATTGAAATTTTATGAGTCATAAACGTACAAAGCTTGCCTTTCTCCAGTTTTTGGATCTAACTGTAAGGTTTGTCTGGGTTGAAGTAAAACCAAGACAAGAATCATATATATATATAATATATATATATATATATATATATAGATATATATATATATATATATATATATATATATATAAATATGTATATAAATCTCCTTACTTCAATATATATATTGAGTATGGAGACGTGCCCTGTCTTTTATCCATTTATTATTTAGCGCCGACGTTTCGTATCAGCTTGATACATTTTCCAGCGGATAAGAAACGTCGGCACTAAATAAAAGGATAAAAGACAGAACGTGTCTCCATATTCCAATATGTAATTGCTCCTGTTTTCATATATATATCATATATATATATATATATATATATATATATATATATATATATATATATATATATAGATATATATATATATATATATATATATATATATATATATATATATATATATATATATACTATCTAGCTATATATATTATTATATATATATATATATCTATATATATATATAGTATATATATAAAATATATATATATATATATATATATATACAATATATATATATATAATATATATATATAGATATATATATATATATATATATATATATATATATATATATATATATATATAATAATATAATTATTCTAGTATATATAATATCTATAATATCTATATATATTATACTATATATATATATATTTATATATAATCATATATATTATATATATATATCTATATATATATATCTATATATATATAAGATATATATATATAATATGATATATATATATATATATTATATATCTATATATATATACTTATATATATATTATATATATATATATATGTTATATATATATATATATATACTGTATATATATATATATATATATATATATATTCTATATCTATATATATATAGATATACTATAATATATATATATATAGATATAATTCTATATATATATATCTATATATACTATCTCTCTGATCTATATTATATATCTCTATATATCTCTCATATCTAATCTCATATATATATATATATATATCATATAGTATATATTCTATATCTATATATATATATATATATCTATATATATATATACTTCTATATATATTCTCTATATATATATATAATATATATATATCTAAATATATAATCTATATATATATATATATATCTAGATATGTATATATATATATATATATATATATATATATATATATACTATATATATATATGTGTGTGTGTGTGTGTGTGTGTGTGTGTGTTATGTGTGTGTGCGTGTATGTATGTGTATACAAACTTTAAGCTACATGTCATTTAATATCCAACTCTCTCCACCTCAGAAATAATACCAAAGGGGAATTATAATTGATAAGTGATAGACACCTGATTGGACTCGAACCACTGATGGTAACTTCCTCTGACTTGTGACGAGTTCTCTACAACTATAGTCGATTCATTTAAGGTAGATTCTTGGCGCCTACGATACGTTTGTTTGGCAGCCTCTGATTGGCTGGTACCGGGAGGTAGGCCGCTCGCTCATTGTGTCATATTTTCGTCTGTGACTTAGAAAACATGCAGTATGTTTATATTTCTTCATTTATCTCACGTTTTCCAAAAGATAATAAAAGTATCATACCAAGGATTCGGTATTAATTGTACAACTAAATAATCTTTTCCTGAAACAATTAGATAAACACAAAGGAATTACAACGAGTTAAAGTGACGAGAAAAAGTTTCAATCTTTACACCTGTTTTTTATTTATCATCGGATTTTTAATAAGTCATACGATCAAGATGAATTAAAAACTTGTGATTTTCATACAATAAAATCACCCTGAATACGCTAGTCTTTTCAGATGTCACGTTGTAATATGTGAAGAGAAAATTAAGAATATAAGATATATTCTTATATTCTTCATTTTCTCTTCACAATCTTATTATGTTGCAGCCGTACTTGACTCAGCTAATAGGAAGTCAATCTTTCTTAATTATTTGTTGTTTATTACTTCACTGAGATTATTATTTCATCACTCAAATAAGTCTCTGGTGTGTCTTTCATTTGAAAATATATTCTAAAATAAAAATTAGAAACAATATCTTGAAACAACCTGATTAAAGTTTAGGCTGAGTTGAAGAGTTATTAAGTCGTCTTTCCACAGAGTTCAACTTCTTTGCTGGGTCTGAGCTAACGATACCAGATGCATCCATCTGATTATTATTTTTTTTTTTTTCCTTATCAGATATGCCCAGACATACTATATGATATTGGATTTAAAATGTTCGAGTTATATTGGAAATTCTGTGTATTTATTTTTCAGAAAATGTGATAATATAACATGGTAAATATTGTGGAAACTGCAAACTTTTATATCGCTAATTGGCAACTAAAATCTCTCGCTGCGGCGACAAACGCAACGACGACGCCTTGCAGATCTCATTCTCTCAGCAATACCGTCAAACTTGAATCATTTACTGACTGCAACATAATAAGACATTCTTCATTTTCTCCTCACATTTTACACGCATCCAAAATCTGAAAGCAACAGCGTATTCAGGGTGAATTTGTTGTATGAAAACACAAGTTTTATTTTATCTTAATCGCGTTGCTGATGCAAAATCCGATATAAATAAAAACAGGTATAAAGAATTAAATCCTTCTCTTTTCACTTTTATTCGTTGTAATTCCTTTGTGTTTCATTTTATTGATTTTAGGAAAAGATAATTGGTTGTACAATTAATACCGAATCCTATGTTATGACCAAAATTTTCCTATCTTGAGCAAAGCGTGAGTTGATTGAAGAAATATAAACATAAATATTGCTAGTTTTCTAAGCCACAGTAGAAAAATAATGAGTCTGAGTGAGCGGCCTACCTCCCGGTACCAGCCAATCAGAGGCCGCCAAACAAACGACTCGTAGGCGCAAGAATCTACCTTAAATGAATCGACTATAGACTGTTAAAAGAGGTCACTTGTTTCTAATCTCATGATAAAAATGTCGTATATTAGTGCTTACAAAATTAATGTATGTGAATATACTATGACAATTTCTGCACTAACTTGCACTTAAAATATCGCATGAAAATATGGAACTAAAATTGTATAAAATTAAATAATCAGGTAATTAAATCACTTGTAGGAACATAGACCAACCTTCAAAGCAAGAGCAAAAAAAAATAAATAAATAAACAAAAAAGAGAATTCATATAAATAAAAGTATTCCCCTTCGGCCTATCTTGGTCTCTTTTAACTCACCCAACCATAAACTTGCAAAATTCTTACTAGCGTTATTGGAGCCGTTGACCCATAACCAGTTTCTCATTGGACGAGTGGGTTACATACTTGCCTACCGATTTGGTAGTCCGATTCCGCTGCCCCGCTCCGCCAACACGAAATCAGAGGAATTTATTTATGGTGATTAGAAATTATTTCTTGATATAATGTGGTTCACATCCCACAATAAGCTGTAGGTGCCGTTGCTGAGTAACTAATTGGTTCCTAGCCACTTAAAAATATCTAATCCTTCGCATCTAAGGGCTGCTCTATGAGCAGAGCCCGTGCTGGCATAAGGCCAGCTTAATCTCCAACACATAATCCTTCGGACCAGCCTAGGAGAGCTGTTAATCAACTCAGTGGTCTCGTTAAACAAAGATATACTTAACTTTGACCCATAACCAATACACCTCAGAAGAATTCTGGAGAATTTGAAATAAGAATATTCTCACAGGACTCAGACTTTTTACTGATTCTGTGGTTTTATTTCACCTCTTTTAATTTCATACAATTTTAGCTCACACTTTTTCGTAAAATTTGAAGTGCGATTTAGTGCAGATATTGTCATGTGTTCGCGTATCTTTACTTAGAAGGACTCTTGATATTAAAATTTTTTATTACTGATGTCCCTGATGATGTGACCATGGGTCATGAAACGTAGGAATCTATCTGTTTGTGTTCCCACACAAGCTCATTCTAGTATATATATATATATATATATATATATAATATATATATATATATATATATATATATATATATATATATATATATATATATATATGTGTGTGTGTGTGTGTGTGTGTGTGTGTGCGTGTGTGTATGTGTGTGTGCGTGTGTGTGCATGTAATAACTGTTAAAGCACAGTTTTTCCTCTCACCTAATTATCGTTGTGAAGCGACGCAAAGAAGGCATTTCCGGTATTTATGTCAAACAGTAAAGCCAGGAGCGCGACAGTTAAACTAATCTATGGTGGTGCTTTCCCCTGAATATCGCTGCCTGAACCTCCACCGTAAGAGAGCTTCCTCCGATCATTCAGACTCCCACTTCTGGAAAAACACAACCAGCCTCAAGGCACTAAAGGCTCTGGAATAACGGAGTCACGAGGATTAAATAAAGATCTCCAAGATCTCCAAAACAATAACCTTACTTGTCCTACGCTACAACGTGAAATTTAAGCGGTTCGATGCGAGAGAAACAGTCGAGGATCGGATCTTTTGGATTATTATAGTTATTTATGGCAAAAGCCCAGGCACTGGGACCAAGAAGGCTATTCAGCGCCGTAATGAAGGTTAAATAAATTGAATGATTTTAAATCAATGATTGAATTAGCGAAAATGATGAATATAAATAAAATGGGATGTGACTAATAAATAAAGATACTAAGTTTAATGATGGCGTCATATATATCAAAGATAGTTTAATGTATTTAAATCTCTGTATAATGTATATAGGGGGGGGAAAGAAAAACTAAATGTTATTAAAAATTCTTATACACTTTAAAAATGAGGGGTTTATTGTTGTGGCTATTAAAAGCGTCTTTTTGTTATGAATCATCCTAAATGACAATAAGAACTTCATATATTTCGTTCATTTGCTTGAGTTTTTGCACAATTCTCTTCATTTTGGAAAGTAACTTTCCCAAAGAAAGGATCTTGGAGTGTAATTACGATAATCTGTGCTGACAGTAACTTTTCCATAAAGCAATCACCTATCTTTAAGCGCATGTAGATAAAAAAAAAACTATAATAGCCTACATTTTAGACATGAAATTTTATAGGAGTACTCACCAATGACTCCTAAATAATTTTGTGACGTTGTATTTATTCTTCTTACACTCCTGCAGGCGGATGGCAATGGATGAAATCAGCCGTCCGCAGAAATCAGCATCACTTGATTCCCAGGCAACTCTGATGACAGTGGCGAGTTTTTTCGGGAGTTGGCGCGTCGTCGAAGCGCTCTTTTATGATGGTCCACAGTTCTCAATTGGTGAGAGATCTGGGGAATTAAGAGGCCAGTCTTCAATGACTCCACACCACAATCCTTTAACCACCCTTATGTCATGACGTTGTATGGCAACTGGCCCCTTCTTACTGGAAATACTGCAACCAGTCTTGGTAAAACTACCTTCCAAATGGAGGTTTAAAAGGGTGTATAATAAATCTGGCCGATTCACCCTGACATTTTTTCTCGAATATCACGAGACCACCAACACCGCCATACCTAATACACCATGAGACGAGAAATTTCTCCCTCGGCCTCACAAATTTGTTGGCCGCAGAACTGCAGCAAAGTTCGGAAAAGCCGCCACTCGCTGCCACGAACATACACCCCAACCACCATAACTTTTAGCAAAAGCCTCCCTTTTCTTCAGGTTGACTGGAGTTAACAATGGCCTCTTTGGCCCCACAGTTTTCTTAAAAACCAGACTGTTGGCAAGATAATTCTGGTGGTTGGTTTCCAGCGCCTTTCTTGTGCTCCGGTACACGTTCGCTGCCTGGTAGAACCTAGCAACAATGGCTGACGGTTCGCCATTTTCACGTCACTTTGTCTTACAATATACTTAGTTTGTAAACCTAATTCGTGACACTCCAATCACTCTCACACAACAGATTTTCAAGCGAATTATATCCTCTAGACATTATACAGATTGATATATATGTAAAACACATAAATTAAGCGGCAACACAAGACAACTACATTCCTCAACAACCGTTAAGAGGTACTGACAGAAGCAAAACAATTGTCTCATGGACCCATAATTCTCCGCTATGTATAGAGCAAGAGTTGAAGTGTTGACACTTAGCAAATTATTGGCTCCGCGATTTTTTACATATATTTTTATTTTTATTATATAAAAATAACAATATCTGTATAAAAAGGAAACTCATAATCACATGAGTTCAATAAAATATTAAGTAAATCCACAGTAGTATGCCTTCTTGAATTTGCTATTGAAATATATCTGCTGTATATATTCTAAATAACAAAATCAAATAGGCATACTACTGTGGATTTACTTAACCAATATCTTTTATATACAATATTAAATATAATTAGTCAATAATGCTATCAATTGGCAAATTTGATGATCATAAGTGTACACAAATGAATTACATTGACATTTAAGCACTACAATTATGTACAAAATCATCACAATAAATGCTGACGTCAGGCAATTATAAGGCTCTCACACGTCGGGATCAAACGATCATTTCTTCAGCCACTTATAAAGCCTTTCGACTTACTGTCCTTTACTTAACAGTAAGTAAAATGGCAGGAAATCGAAAGACCTTAGCTCCACTCAGCTGTTTCACTTTCCATCCTGACATTTGCCTTTATTTATATAATCTATCACATTCCGTATTTTCGTGATTCTTTTTATACATACGTACAATAGGCACATATATGCTGCCGAATGGAAATGTCCTGCAGTCCTGATTTATCTGTATGACCGCTGGTTCGAATCCACGGAAGGACGATTATAAACTAAAAAAGTCCCCTTCGTTTAACGTATATGGAAATATATTAATTCCGATGTAGAGCGAATTGGATATCAAAGGACATTTGTAGCTTAAGCATGCATATATATATATATATATATATATATATATATATAGGATATATATATAATGTATATGTATGTATATATATATATATATATATATATATATATATATATATATTATATATATATATATATATATATATATATATATATATATACTCATATATATATATATATATATATATATATATATATATATATATATATATATATATATATATATATATATATATATATATATATATATATGTACATATACATATATATATCTATATATATATATATAATATATATATATATATATATATATATAATATATAATCTTATATATATATATATATAATATTAGTATATATATATATATATATATATATATATATATATATATATATATATATATGTTAAGGTTAAGTCTATCTTAGTTTAACCAGACCACTGATTCAGCTCTCCTAGGGCTGCTGGCCCAAGGATTAGATATATTTAACGTGGGTAGGAACCCAATTGGGTTACTTAGCAACGGGACTTGCAGCTTATTGTGGATCCGAACCATGAAAAAATCTTCGGTGAATTATATATAATCAGATGAATTTATTTCTGGTGATTAGAAATTATTTCTCGCTATAATGTGGTTCGGATCCCAAACCACATTATAGCGAGAAATTATTTTTCTAATCACCAGAAATAAATTCATCTGTTATATATAATTCACCGAAGATTTTGCATAAGCATTATCTGTTGAGTCTCCAGTTTTATTTTATAAAGTTGTAAATATATTGCGTCAGGCTTATGCTTGAGATGTAGAATAAGAAGAATAAGAAGAAGAGGAGAATGGGGGAATAGAACACTGCTAGAAACGCTTCATTTCAAAAGGGATTCCTTCTCCCCACGGAGGCCATAAACAACAACATTCCAGATCGTAAGGAAACAAATTTCCCTAAAAGCGGAATGAAGGCCGGACTTTTATGAAGCAGCCAGGATGTCTGGCAACGCTTCTTCGGCTTCACTGGACCTCCACTGAACTATCTCGGCAAATTCCAGAAGACTTCACGAAGGCATCAACATATTCCCAATGGGCTTGAGAGCGAGTGTGGACATAGCCAGAGGATTGTGTGATGCACAATCAGTATTTTAATTCAAGTTAATGGAGTTTATGTCCGCTCTCCGTTCATTTCAAATCATTTCTATTTCCTGAAGACTCGCTGGCTTTTTGTCCCAAAACAAATCAATTTTCTAACATTAAGTTTCGTGAATCTCATACATGCTCTCAATGACTGACGTTATGGCAAGGAAATCTCATTCTTCTTTTATGTAGTTCAGGTTAATCAAGCGGGCACTTTTGATATGATATTAAAATCAAATAACCTCCTTTTACCTTTACAAGTTTCTTGTCAAGAATAAAAAAGTTGCCAGAACCAAAAGAAATGACGTTGATTGATGTCACTTCCTGTGTAATTGTTACATCTATTTTGAGCAGTCACAATCAAAATAAAAACAATTAGTCTCCCTTTTTCCCTCTTCCTCACAGACATACACACGAATCTAAAATCAGCAAGTGAATTGAGTTTTAAAATCCTTCCTCATCAGGACACGAAAGAACAGAAGTCTTATGTAGCAAGAAGCGGTCAGTGAGCTCACCAGGACCACATCACAAAGAAACCTTCTTTTCCTAACATTTTGTGAAACGTTGTCTCTTTAGGAAGCGAGAATTAAGGTTTCTGCACCGCCCCCTCCCCCACCAAACCGAAAGAAAATAACTTTTTTCTTTTCTAATAAACTAAGTATTATTCATATGTATATAATTCATTCCTTGTGGAATTCAAGGGTGTTAGATCATGGACTCTTTTTAAGAGTGGGATTTATTGCTTTTCATGCTCTGTGAAATTTTTTTTCTTCGTTGAAAAAGACACTTTGTCAAAATTTAATTTTATATTAAGAGAGAGAGAGAGAGAAGAGAGGAGAGAAGAGAGATAGAGAGAGTAGAGAGAGAGAGAGAGAGAGAGAATCGGGTTTTCTTGAAAAACCTCACATCAATCTCTAGGTAGGAATCCTGCCCGATTATACAGTGTTTCCACTTTGGTTTCAGCAAATACCCAAGTAAGGGACCATTTTTTTCCCGTGAAATTCCTACAAATAAGTTGAAATTCCCACACTTTTTCTCCACAAACAATGCCATTCTATAATGACACAGATACTTAGGTTTTTTCATTTGCAAGCATTTTGTTAAAAAATATATATTTCCACTTAAAAAAATACAAAATCGTTGTTGTAGGCCGGTAGCAAGACACTTTAAAATAAGAATTAGCACATAAAATTGGATTAATTTACTTGCATATGATAAAACAGCAACATAAACATAATTTTATGAAGAATAAAAACAGAAATGAGGTAAAATACAAAACAGATCGTACCTTCAATTCGATGCAGCACAAATTTAGAATACTGCTGAGAATATAAATGTATCATTAACAGAATTAAAAAAAAAAATCTTCCTCAAAAAACAAAAGAAATCTTTGTTGTTGAAAACGTCTTCTATCAAATAAAAATAATCTTAGGAAATTCTTAGAATACTGCTGAGAATATAATGTATCATTAACAGAAATTATTTAAAAAAAAAAATCTTCCTCAAAAAACAAAATAAATCTTGTTGTAGTAAAACGTCTTCCTTCAAATAAAAATAATCCTTAGGAAATTTAGAATTACTTGCTGAGAAAAATAAAAATAATCATTAGGAAATTACTTCCTACAAAAAATATCCTTTGTTGTAGTAAACGCTTCAAATAAAAATAATCTTAGGAAATAAAATACTCAACCATCGGACTAAACATCACTAAGAAACACTATTTCTATCTACAACAGTTTTCAAAGACACTTTCATAACATTTTCAGTTCTTACCTTACCTTCTGTCTGTCTGTCTGTCTGTCTCTGTCTCTGTCTCTTCTTCTCTCTCTCTCTCTCTCTCTCTCTCTCTCTATTTTTTTCTTACTACACCTTCTTAAGACTTCAATAGATATAATTTCTTCTTCCTCTTCTTTTGTAGTACTGGTACGTACCTTTTGTTCCTTGGGATTAATAAAATTTGAAATCATGTCTTCAGGGGGTGAGAAATTTATACAAGTAAGGTTCTGACGGGACAAACCATATCTAATTTGTATGATAGCGTTCAACTGACCTGACATGACAGCAATTTCTTAACTCTGAATGTACCACCATTCATCTGTAAATGTTCTCTCTACTGATGCATTAAAGAAAGTAGGGGAAGTAGAACTAAAGCAAGAGATGATACATTTGGATATTTCTGCTCCTCAGCAAAATTTTTTTCTCCCTCTCCAACCTCTGCCCAAGAGCTTACAGTCTTTTAAACATGAGGTGGGCCACTGATCTAAATGAATTACATTCCATTCATTCTCCAACCATCCGTGTCTGTAAATGTATCCCGGAATTTACGTGAAATTGACACAATATTATCTTTCACTTGTGATGTGGCAACTGATGGACGTCATCTCTTGAGCAATCAATTTCTCTCAACTTGCCAGGCAGCCTAAGTTGTAATTGATTTAAAAGGACTAATACAAAATCCTTGCATCTCTCCTTTGCGTAGGAAATTTCATTATTATTCAAAGAGCACTCTGCAGCATAACTATTAAACTCATTACCAAAATAGATGCAATTACGCGGCCCAACTAGAAGGTAAGTCGGAAACACAAGTTGGTGGAGATTTTCCTTACGGCACTTGGATGAATATAACTACAAACCGACCCAAAGCTGTCTTCCTTTAAAACTTCGATACATATCAACTAGAGCCTCGGTACGTTTATATGGCATCCCTAAAATAACTTATTCACTCTAACAGTCTCCCTCTTTGTTTTATGGATAAACAATAGATATAAGATACAAAGGAAAGAGGGAAGGGGATGAGGAAGGGGTATGGTTGGTGGAGTAGGGGTTTTCAAGCCTACCCAATTATCTGAGTTGGGTCAAAAGATGACCACTTGCCAAATTTTTTCCATATTGGCCTCACAGTTTCAGAGTTTTATAGAGCACAAACATACAAAATTTACTTTATATATATATATATATATATATATATATATATATATATAGTATATATATATAATATATATATATATAGTATATATAGATATATATATATATATGTATGTATTATATATATATATATATATATATAATATTATATATATATATATATATATATATATATATATATATATATATATATATATATATATATATATATATATATAGTATATGTATGCCATTTACAATACATAACAGCTGGTAAAACCAAGACTAATATTATTTTGAGCACCATTTATTTTGACAATTAAAGATACATTGGTAAAATGACAAGAAAAGCAATATTCACACCATTTGCAATTATGATCGCGCCTAAAATCCATTAACGTCCCTTTCCGCAGTCCTTACAGGTCTCATTATTTTTCGAATTCGGTTGAAATTGATCTCGTTGACAATGTCATCAGTTTCCTAATAGGTTCTAACGATTCAATCGTTTAGAACCTATTATCAAGTCCCTCACATCAAGGGACTGAGAGATTTCCAGTTATTCTTCTGAAAATAGAACCAAGTAGGAGGTAATGTCGCCAGTGCACCTCATGCGGTACACTGTATTCATTACTCAAGGTCCTTTGCAGCGAGCATACCGAACCCTAACTGCAACCCCTTTCATTCATTTTACTGTACCTCCTTTTATATTCACTTTCTTCCATCACACTTTCCACCCTCCGCTAATACTTGATTCATAGTGGCAATTGCTTTGAGGTTTTTCCTCCTGTTACGCCTTTCAGACCTTTTGCCTGTTAATTAATTTCTGTCTCAGCGCTGAATGACCTCATGGGTACCAGTGCTTGGCTCTGGCCTAAATCCTATATTCAGTTCAACCTGAGAAGTCTCCGAAATGATTTCACAGCTGAAGCATAAAATAGATCTTTCAAATGTTTTTATTAAATAAGAAAAAATATTTTTCCTTTCCCGTCATTGCCTCTCTGTCAATCTTTATTGTCCGTTTGTCTTCATTGAGTTTCATCCAAACATTTCATAATACGAGAAGAAGAAGAATTAGCATGATAAGTCTAAAGGTTTATCGTAACTGACTACTGGTGAAACTAAAAAAAAAAAGAAAAAAGTGAAAACGGATGTTACGGGAAAATTCCATGGTACAACGCTTACTGACTAGGCTAAAGGAAACTGAGGATTTTCTTTTGCATCTTCATTGAAAGCGACATTGATTACCTCCAAAACATTCTTTATGCTAATCGTCCACGAACAGTGATGACTCGAAGGTGCATTCAATTTGAACCCTGACTTCACTGCATCTCGCGAAGTGTCAGTTAAATTCCTTAGCATACTTTTCTTTCTTTGCAAATTCAATCATTTTGGACTTGTTTCACACTTACAGTTTGCCTTGAACAAAAACTCCTATAATAGGATAGTTGTATTCGTACCGATAAGTATATCATAGTTTAACCAGATCACTGAGCTGATGAACAGCTCATCCAGCTGGGCTGGGGCCGAAGGATTAGATATTTATTTACGTGCTAGAACCAATTGGTTTTACCTAAAACAACGGGACCTACAGCTTATTGTGGGATTCGAACCACATTATATCGAGAAATTAATTCTTAATCACCAGATAAATTCCTCTGGTTCCGTGTTGGCAGAGCGGGTAGCGAACTTCGACTACCAAATCGGTAGGCGAGCACGCAACCCACTCGCCCAACGAGGAACTAAAATGTATTTGTTTTCTGGAATGAGTGAGCTTCCTAAATGTGCTCGTCTATGCCTGTCTTGTGATCTTTATTCACATGACGTCACTGTAAAGACCAAAATATTCCAAGCAGATTATCTCTCATAGATAAATGTCACTAGCTAGCTCCCCCAACACCCACTATGTAATAATAATAATAATAAAAATAAACTGCAACGGTCTTATAGACTATAGCCGGAGCCTTATTGATAATATTCGAGCAACAAAAGAATGGATGACTTAAAACTGGAAATCAAATTATCTTTGTTATCAACTGAAGCTTCTCTCATCAGCATTGCCAACCGTCGAACAAAATTGATATTGGCGATGATTCAGAGATTCGTAAAGTTAAGAGGAAAAAGATTGAGTGATTTAGAATTTCATATCATGCAAGACTTCATGGGTTGAAATATTTTGTTATCTAGTTTTTACTGACACAGCTCTCCTGCTTATAATTAATTCAGAGATTCTTCAAGCAGAAACAACAGAGAAAGCGACTGTCTAGAATTTCTGATCAGGTCAGACTTCACCAGGATCGATTTTCCTCCAGATTTTCATTTGCACAACATTCCTACTTGCATTGCTGATTGCAAAGTGAGAAGGACAAATATTTTTTTTGTCTGTTCATTATTCATGCTTTGCCTCTAGTATTTTGTAATGCATTTGAGTAATGTAAGATCTGAGCACCTTAATGAAAAAATGTACTTTGATTTTCAGAATGTAATTTGGTATTAACAAAACAGTTTCAACATACTTCGATGGTATCAAATAATATATCAGTGTTGCACAGGTATATACATACATTATCTTAAGAGTCATATCACATTACCGTGATCCATTACATACATCGAGCTACAAATGTCCTTTAATATCTAATTCGCTTTACCTCGGAATTAATATATTTTTCATATATGTAAACTGAAGGGAATTTTTTTAGTCGATAAAAAAATTCCCCTTCGATGGTATCAAATAATATATCAGTGTTGGCACGGTTATATACATACATTATCTTAAGAGTCATATCACATTACCGTGATTCATTTACATACATCGAGCCACAAATGTCCTTTAATATCTAATTCGCTTTACCTCGGAATTAATATATTTTCATATATGTAAACTGAAGGGGAATTTTTTAGTCGATAAAAAAATTCCCCTTCGGTTAACATATATGAAAATATATTAATTCCGAGGTAGAGCGAATTAGATATTAAAAGACATTTGTAGCTCGATGTATAAATTATTTTAAGTAAATGATTGTACTTTACTTTTGCAGCTGTGTGATAAAAAGTGGAATGGCTAACGAAGAGAGAGTGACATAATGTATGAAACTCACACTTCCAACAAGAGAACCGAAGCAATGTGACTTGATCAGCAATTTCCCAAAGCAGAAGAGAAAGTAAATCAGAGGATTCTTCAAACTGTCGCCTCAGTTATCTAGATGATAGATGCCCGTTTTATCGTCGTGAAGCAAAAAAAGGTTCAAACTAATGAACCTCGCATTCTTTTGGAAAGAGAGTTTTCCAAACCCGAAAAAACGCTGCCGCCTCATTTCTCATATGAAGAATGGCTGGGTAACTAAGATGCACCTCCCTCATCAAGTTTTCTTGAGTACGGCTTATTTCCAGGAGTCGGTAACAGATTAGCATCATTTTACGTTTTAGTAAATGAAGTGAACTATTTGGTTTTTGGAGTGAATTCATTTGGTCACCTTCCCTGCTGACTAAGATTTTTCATCCTGTATAAATCAGCTGTTCACTTCTATGAAAACTCGTCGATAAATAAAAGAAAAGTCAAGTCATTTTAGGTTTTTTTTTTTCTCACCGCCTTTTTCTTCATCTTTCTTTTTGTATTTTGATATTCCAAAGACCCACAGAGAGCCTTCTGTTGCTGTATAGTTGGTTTCCCCTTCTCACGTCAGAGATACATCAAGTTGCAAAAATAACTGGAGAATTAGTCAAAAGAGTCTGGAGACAGAAAACATTATTATTTTTCTTATTATTTTTATTAATATATATTATTTTGGTCTATCAGAGTCCTCCAGTTCGACTGGGTGGTACTTATAGTGTGGGGTTCTGGGTTGCATCCTGCCTCCTTAGGAGTCCATCACTTTTCTTACCGTGTGCGCTGTTTCTAGGAGCACACTCTTCTGCATGAGTCCTGTAGCTATTTTCGGCATCTAGTTTCTCCAGATTCCTTTTCAAGGATCTTGGGATCTTGCCTAGTGTCCCTATGATTCAGGGGATTATTATTATTAATATATATTTTTAGAAGATGAAACCTATTCAAATGGAACAAGCACACAGGGACCATTGACTTGAAATTCAAGCTTCCAAAGAATGTTGGTTTCAACCTCCCACTGCAGACCCCACACTGCAACAGTAACTGGTCATAATACAAGGAATACAGGGGAGACACGAACTCACAACATCTGAGCGGCATTCCACGACACTAACCACTATACAGCGGACCAGCTGGCTGAGCGCAAAATCGAAAAAAAAAGAAAGAAATAGCACTGATTTCCAAATACCAAAGTGTCCATACAGAAGATATATTTCCTCCTCCATCCGCCTCACCTTTTTTCGAATATTCTATTGTGACCTATTTATTGGATTTTATCCATAAGTGTTGTGACTAACAGCCTTAATCTCAAGATTAATGTCCACTGGGTAAATGATGTAGCTGGTTTTGTAAAGAGTAGTTGGTTTTAAAAGGAAACGAAATTCTACTTAGGAATGATTTTGAGTTGGACTTGTGCCAGTGCGCTGTCATTTTTTCTAGATCCCAAAGAAGATATTTCAAGAAAGAGACGATGGACATGTTTTTTTTTTACCGAGTTGTTTATGACCAAAAAAAAAAAAAATAAAAAAAAAAAAAAAAAAAAAAAAAAGCTAGAATCTTCAGTGAGTAGTCCTAGAGAACAAAATTCCTTAGAGAAATAAAGAGAACACGCTTCCTTGAAGGAACCAAAGTGTTGACACAAACATTCTGCCTCGGATCGAGTTACATGACGAAGGCTGACAATTCCCTTGTGAGTCGCAGCTCAACTGACACCTGCCGCTGCTGGAATGAGACCTGGAAGTATGGAAGCTTCTGGTCTCCTGAAAGTCTCAAGAATCCCAAATAGTCTTCATTCTATCTAAAGCAACACCCGGAATGTTTCCCTTTTGTCAGGATGAGGTTCGTTTGGGAGATACTGAGTGAACCTTAAGAATGAGATAGAACCCTGAATGAAGGAAGAGTATTTTTCTACTGGACACATTCCAGATAGGCACTTTAGTTCATTTTGATGTCAGTATTTACCTGGTGCTTAAACTATTTTGCTCTTGAGATCGATTCAGGACTTCATTCTTCTGACTTCCTTTGTGTTTGTGATCTCAGCATTTTTGCAAATCTTAAAAAGTATTTCATTTCAGTTTCATTCTCTCTGCCTTATGAATAAGTATAGTGTAATCTTAAGCCAATAAGTTTTAGGTAAATCGTCATACCTTGGTGTTCAGCAAACCGAATTGCTTTGTCTTCTTCATCATTGAATGGGTAATTGGCAAGATGTCCGACTCCTATGATTATTGAAAATTGAAAATTCAAAATTCCTTCACTCGTATGTCGCAATCGATAGTTTTGGTGGTACCAACGTTACTATTGATTGAATTCTGAGCAGATACCACCTGTTAACTTTCGCTTATCTACCACTAACGTCGTAGTTGTCTCCGAACCGGAGAAAATATGAGGAACAAAGCGTTTCCATGTGAGATTCAGTACCATTTAATAAACCACAGCACTACAGACAAAGTTTCAGCAAGCTTTCTTAACTTGAGATGCATGGGTTCTAATCCCACCTGAAACTGTATATATTTACCATCAGGATTCAGTATTTAGTGTGGTAAGTTTATATACACAGTATGAGGAAGTTTGCGAGCTGTAGTTTAGCTTTAAGTTGGAAAATAATCACCTAACGTGAATATCCCTATCATCATCATCATTATTATTATCAACATTCATTAGGTCAAACTCCGCTCCAAAATCTATGTTCTCGCAGGAAGCCCTATTACCTTTTGCTATTATTCTGACAAATGAAATAGGTCGTATAAAAACCTTTCATTCAAGAAGAAGTACAAGTTGGTAATCCCATCTTCTGTAATGATGGTATAAAGTGGTGGCGCTGAACGGAAGTAAATATATCTATCTATTTTGGTTCCTGCCTCTACAAGACCATATAAGAAATGATGGAATTTAGGTCGAGTTTCCTCTCAGGGCGTCTCAGGAGGTCTAAAGTTCAACCAAACTTTTAAGTTCGTTATTAGGTCGGGGAAAGAAAACACCTCTCTTACTTATGTATAAGGCTGGAAGTTTGTATGCTCAAGTGGGCCAACAAATTTAGGTTAATTGCATTTTTTCATCTTATTAACCGAGCTACCTGTCTGACTGCTAAGATGAAAAATGACTAAATCATTTCTCTACCCTTTACTGCTATTTGCTTAATGTGCTTGATATTATCTTCATATGTTTCGTGTCGTAAGTTAGGGATATATTATTTGCTCTGTAAATCTTCTTAACTTAAAGGAACAATCGAGAAGAGGAAAATGTTTCTTCAAATTCCACCAACCATTTATGTGATGTTCTTTGCTGTTTTTTGTCTGTGATTTGACTTCATATCTTAATCAATTAAAGAGAAGAAAATGCAAATCAGATCTGAAAAACTTCCTGCTTTTAGTTTTCTGTAAAAGAAATCTATTGAGATGGCTGTTTGTCTGTCCGTCCGCACCTTTTCTCTCCGTCCTCAGATCTTAAAGACTACTGAGGCTAGAGGGCTGCAAATTGATATGTTGATCATCCATCCTCCAGTTATTAAACGTGCCAAATTGGAGCCCTCTATCCTCAGTAGTTTTTATTGTATTTAATGTTGAAGTTAGCCATAATCGTGCGTTTGGCAACGCTATAAGACAGGTTGCCACCCAGTCGGGGCTGAAGGCTTTATGAGCCGCGGCTCACGCAGCATTAAACCGAGACCACCGAAAGATAGATTTATTTTCGATGACAGGGAACTCGATTGCGCCGAAGACACCTGTGGCTTTGTTGTCCGTCGTGTTACTGTCTTTTTTATCACTGCTCGATCCTGCACTGATTCCCTCAACTCGAGAAGAAAAGGGAACTTTGATAATGGGCCCCAAAAACAGCCTCTAATGTGGCCAATTAGCAGCTAGTGAGTGGGACATTTCTTTCTAAGATATTCATATACTTGCATTGACTGTTTTCGTATCCTTTTCAGGCACAATGATATCCACAATTAAAATTATTTAATATATGTGTATTGGATATATATATATAGATATATTATATATATATATATATATATATATATATATATATATATATATATATATATATATATATATATATATATATATATATAATATCCTCACATACACATATATATAATTTATATATATATATATATATATATATATATATATATATATATATACTATATATATATAATATATATATATATATATATATATATATATATATATATATATATATATATATATAAGTATGTATATATATATATATATATATATATATATATATATATATATATATATATATATATATATATATGTATATATATATATATATATATATATATATATATATATATATATATATATATATA
>NC_061098.1:43172441-43179941 GCF_015104395.2 Macrobrachium nipponense | reverse complement strand
AGCAGAAGCTTGCAACAAAAGGAGGTCCCTTCCCCACTTGTCATCTGTATATACCATTATAGATACAGGAAAGTGGCCAAGAACGGACACCCTGGAACCACATGGAGCAGTGGCCACCATAACTCAGACAAGTAACCTCTCCAACAGGTTCTGTGTCACCAATCATTCATTTGAAGGAGGTTCCTGATAGACATAGGTGTGGACATAGAGGACTTCAAGTTGGTCCTGCCATCATCAGCAGAGGACTGCTGGAAGTTCCTGGACAGCAGCCTACATTTAGTAGCCAACAACAGCAACAGCCCAATACCTTCATACAGCCACTGAAACCTTATCATTCACCTACTGGGTACGAA
The DNA here is from genome assembly GCF_015104395.2 of Macrobrachium nipponense. Lineage (NCBI taxonomy): Eukaryota > Metazoa > Arthropoda > Malacostraca > Decapoda > Palaemonidae > Macrobrachium > Macrobrachium nipponense. Next base: position 43,179,588 of record NC_061098.1, on the reverse strand, counting down.
ATGCATGTGAGACTTCACTGTCATCAATGCCCAGATGCCCTAGCTTGGGGCCAACTTTCCAAGACGTTTTAACTAGCTCATTACTCATTGCCACCTTCATGATCTGGCCTTCCTCCAGACGGCACCACTCCACTCGTCACTCCTCATGCAGCCATCCATCTCGTTAGTAGATCCCATGATCCCCCATTCCCTCCTGCAGGTGTTCAGGCACAAATTCAAAGAAACTCCTGGGATCCTAGCATAGCATGGCATATACCATCAAGACAACAGGCCCACTATACTCTGTTTTTTTCCATCTGTTCATCCGCCTGTGGTGTTTTTGCATGGTAAGACTGCGTCCTGGGCCTTAAATAGTTATGCTATGTGTAAGTTTTAGGTAAATAAAAGGATATCTGGGTGTACATTTGCAACTGAAAAGTGTTTTAATAATTTACTGTATGCGAAATTATTACACCGTAATATTCGAAATAGGGATATTATTTAAAGCCCTGGACGCAGTGTTACCATGCGCAAACACCAGAGGCGGATGGACAGATGCAAAAAAACAGAGTATAGTCTGCCAAACATTCTGGCAGCCAGCCCCCGAAAAAAACGCAACTTGCTAGAAAAGGAATCTCAAGGAGATGGAAACATGTGGGCCCTTTCCAGAAGGCCTCCAGCCCCTTAGGCAGCCTCACTTAATATGGTTCAGAGAGAGAGTGAGAGAGAGAGAGAGAGAGAGAGAGAGAAAATATTTAGACCAGCAAGAATTTGAACTGATTCATAAAACAATCATCACGTGACTGGGAAAGCGCCCTACATAACGAAACAAATCTTCTATCATATCCCACAAGTACAGTCAACAGAGATAGTTCGCCACAGAATGAAAATCAACCTTCCTGGACAGCAACACAACTCTAGGACGTACCGAGTACATTGGATCTCCTTGCACCCCGGTACCGTTGATAAAACTATCGTTAATATTCAACAAAAACCCAGAGATATCAGAGTATATACGAATTTCTGCCTTACATAGGATTTACAAGGTGATTCTACAGAGAATCGTGGAGCAAAACTGTTCAGTCAGACGCTGATACCATAATTCTCGTATCTCCAGTCATAACAAATGATTGGGAATCATTGTGGCAAGAGTCGCTAGCTGCGAATTCCGATGACTCGATAACATATTTCTACAGTAAAAAAAAGAAACATAATTCCTGGGTCAGTCACTATATATTTCTTATACCTAACTTTCTGCAAGAATTATCATTTTTATTGAGCTCTGTACACAAACACATACAATTATTTATATACATACACATGTAAATATATATATATATATATATATATATATATATATATATATATATATATATATATATATATATATATATATATATATATATATATATATATATATATATATATATATATATATATATATATATATATATATATATACTATATATATATATATATATATATATATATATTTACATGTGTGTATATATATATATATATATATATATATATATATATATATATATATATATATATATATATATATATATATATATATTTACTTGTGTACGTCTCTCAAGCTATTTTCTCTTACTATCACCGTCAAAAGTCAAGTAAATCTTAGTTTTACCAGACCACTGAGCTGATTAACAGCTCTCCTAGAGCTGGCCCGAAGGATTATATATTTTTACGTGGCTAGGAACCAGTTGGTCACCTAGCAACGGGACCTACAGCTTATTGTGGGATGCGAACCACATTATATCGAGAATGAATTTCTAATCACCTGAAATAAATTCCTCTGATTCGACGTTGGGCAGGGCCGAGAATCGAACTTCGGAACACACCGGATTGGTAGCCGAGTGCGAAAACCTTTCGTCCAACGAGGAACTTGTCATCGTCAAAACTATCTTAATATTATCTGTAGATGTTTAGTAATGTTCTGTTATATTTTTTTGTTCAATTCTCTGTAATACCAACGTCTACACCCTCTCCTGTTCTTTAGACTAACGTTTGCCAACGAGGTGGAATCTATCATAAACGATCTCTCTTAGACTACTTTTATATCTCCTTTCTCTGTGACAAGTGACCCCTGTCGTCAGTGACCCCTGTGACCTCTTTCGTGAATACTCTCTGTTGTAAAATGGTCTATATAGGAAATAGCTCCTCCTTAGCCTCTTCTGTCAGCCTTCAGAGAAAGGGAGTGAGCTAAAGGTTCTCTCCATTACTCGAAGGGTCGTGAATTGCTCTGAATGAGGTTGGCATCGTTCCAAAGGACATTCAAAGTGGTTACTACGAACTGAAACGAGTTTAAGAGGATCCGGGTCATGAAAGGGTGACCTATAAAGCGAAGCATTTAATAATAATAATAACAATAATAATAATAATAATAATAATAATATAATAATAATAATAATATAATAATAATAATAATGTCCTGGAGTACCTATTAAAGGAGGACAGACGATTTCCCCTTGTTTTGTGTTGGTGGGGAATTTTTACCTCACTATAAAATATATATTTCTTTCTAGAATTTTTTTTGTCTTAATGGGGACCTCATAAAGTTGACGGATTTTTTTTATCATCTTTATTGTTTTTTGCATTAAATGAGAACATTTATAAAAATAATAACTACATGAATCCAAAAGGTTTGCTAGATAACTGTTTTGGGATATCGCTTATCACGCTTTTTTTGCTGATACGTAGGTTACAATTATTCTTAGTTTTCATAACATTTCTTTATCTTACGTCAATCGTTGTAAAAATGTTTATATCTTGCTTAAATACCTCGCAAAGAGGTTTCAGACTTGAAGCGGTTTTGCTAACTTATAATGATTGCTAATAGATTTGTGATTTAGCAGTAATTTGTTTTTTTAGCCATTCGAAAAATTGTTATATTATTTCTCATTATCCAATGTCAATTTAGATTAGAATATATATATATATATATATATATATATATATATATATATATATATATATATATATATATATATATATATATATATACACACATAATATGTGTCTGTGTGTATGTCTGTGAATTTTTTGTTTTTTTGTTTGCTTCTTCATTTATGTCCATGTCTGTGCTGTCAAGGACGCGTGTATGCATTCGTTCTTGTGCAAGGTGCGAGTGTTGAATGTGTGAGTTGTACTGCAAATTTAAAAGACTGGAGATACACCTTCAGTACTTTCACACACAATCACTGAGTATGTCACCATTATCTTTATAATGGGAGACTAATGTGCTTTTGGATCCTTACTATATTCCACCCACCGTTGGACTGTGGAACTTCTGAAGTTCCAGGGAAAAAGCAATACATTATTACCCTAATACTATTCTTCATGCATCCTAATTATTTTTTTTTATCTGTTTATCAATTTAATTATCTATTTTTCCTTTTTTTATTGAGTGGGATCTCTTCTTTCTGTGTCCTTTTACCGCCTCTTACTTCTTCTGATGAACACCACATTCTCTGAAGCTTAAATTTCAATCATGGCCCCTGTGGGGAGATGGGGAGAGGGGGCCATGTCCCATATTGACTAGGTTTCATCTACTGAATAATAATAATAATAATAATAATAATAATAATAATAATAATAATAATAATAATAGTTAGAACCCACTGTATGTTAAAAATATATTTTTGTACAATGTTAAAATTTTTAACAATACTGTGGCTTTTAATTGTCAACATCATAGCCTCGTTACGGAGGTTCCTTAGTTTGAGTAATCCATTTCCAGATAAATTATTATTATTATTATTATTATTATTATTATTATTATTATTATTATTATTATTATTATTATTATTATTTATTTATTTTTTTTTTTTTTGCTCTATCACAGTCCTCCAATTCGACTGGGTGGTTTTTATAGTGTGGGGTTCCGGGTTGCATCCTGCCTCCTTTGGAGTCCATCACTTTTCTTACTATGTGTTGCCCGTTCTAGGATCACACTCTTCTGCATGAGTCCTGGAGCTACTTTAGCCTCTAGTTTTTTCTAGATTCCTTTTCACGGATCTTGGGATCGTACCTAGTGCTCCTATGATTTATGGGTACGATTTCCACTGGCTTATCCATATTCTTCTTATTTTCTATTTTCAGATCTTGATACTTATCCATTTTTTTTTCCCTCTCTTTCTCTTCAACTCTGGTGTCCCATGGTATTGCGACATCAATGAGTGATACTTTCTTCTTGACTTTGTCAATCAACGTCACGTCTGGTCTGTTTGCACGTATCACCCTATCCGTTCTGATACCATAGTCCCAGAGGATCTTTGCCTGATCGTTTTCTATCACCATTTCAGGTTGATGCTCGTACCACTTATTACTGCAAGGTAGCTGATGTTTCTTGCACAGGCTCCAGTGGAGGGCTTTTGCCACTGAATCATGCCTCTTTTTGTACTGGTTCTGTGCAAGTGCCGGGCATTCCCTTGCTATGTGGTTTATGGTTTCATTTTTCGTATTGCACTTCCTACATATGGGAGAGATGTTATTTCCGTCTATCGTTCTTTGAACATATCTGGTTCTTAGGGCCTGATCTTGTGCCGCTGTTATCATTCCTTCAGTTTCCTTCTTTAGCTCTCCCCTCTGTAGCCATTGCCAATTGTCATCGCTGGCTAGTTCTTTAGTCTGTCTCATGTATTGTCCGTGCATTGGTTTGTTGTGCCAGTCCTCTGTTCTGTCTGTCTTTCTCCTGTCTCTGTATATTTCTGGGTCTTCGTCTACTTTTATTAGTCCTTCTTCCCTGCACTCTTTAGCCAACTCGTCTTCACTGGTTTTCCAGATATTGCCCCAGTGCTCCTATTTTCGATGTTGACGCAGTCCTCTATACTTAGTATCCTCTCCCTCTTTCCCTTTCGTGTTATGTATAGTCTGTCCGTATTTGCTCTTGGGTGTAGTGCTTTGTGTATTGTCATATGTTTTCCTGGTTTTCTGATCTATGCTGCGGAGTTCTGCCTTCGTCCATTCCACTATTCCTGCGCTGTATCTGATTACTGGCACTGCCCATGTTGTTTATGGCTTTTATCATATTTCCGCCATTGAGTTTTTGACTTGAGTATCGCCATGAGTCTCTGCATATATTCTTTCCTGATCGTGTCCTTCATCTCTTGGTGTTTTATATCCCTCCTTCCATTATTCCCAGGTATTTGTATCCTGTCTCATCTATGTGTTTGATGTTGCTCCCATCTGGTAGCGTTACTCCCTTCAGTTCTCGTTACTTTGCCGTTTTGTATGTTGACTAAGGGCGCATTTTTCTATTCCGAACTCCATCCTGATGTCCCCAGATACAATCCTTACAGTCTGGATTAGGGTATCTATTTCCTTGATGCTCTTACCATACAGCTTGATGTCGTCCATGAACATCAGATGGTTAATTCTGTTGCCTCTTTTCTTGAGTTGGTACCCGTCATCCATCTTCTGTAGTACTTTTGTCATGGGAATCATGGCTACTACGAAGAGTAGTGGGGACAGTGAGTCGCCCTGGAAGATCCCTCTCCTGATATTAACCTCTGCTAGTCTTATTCCAGAGCAATTGTAAGTATTGTTATTATTATTATTATTATTATTATTATTATTATTATTATTATTATTATTATATTATTATTATTATTATTATTATTGGCGCATTTAAGTAGAAGACTCTCTTTCAAGAATGTTCTATTGATTGGAGAGGGGCTACTGCTTCAGCTGCATTGATTTTATAGAAATTCTTTTCTATTCTTTTTATTACTAATTTTTTTCGATGTTACCATCGAAAAAGCCATAATAAAAAGAAAAGAATTAATTTGTACAGAATCAATGCCCCTGGAGCAGCGGTCTCCTTCAATAGAACTTGCTTGAAAGAAGGTCTTCTACCTAAATGCACCAATAATAATAATAATATTAATAATAATAATAATAATGATAATAATAATAAGTAATAATAATAATAATAATAATAATAATAATAATAACTAATAATAATAATATAATAATAATAATAATAATAATAATAATAATAATAATAATAATAATAATAATAATAATACATATTTGGGTATGGATTACTCAAGCAAAAATTTCAACAGACGGAAGTTTCGATACATTTACAGTCTGATAGAACTGCTTCCCTGAACACCTCATCGAACATCCCGAAATTTGGTAAAGCTAAGATTACTGAAGAAATATGAAAATACAACAAATACCAAGATTGTTAGTGAGCAAAAGCAACAGTAAAGGAAATGTTCTAACCTTCTAAAGGAAGTGTTTTGCTGTTTCCGGAGCATCAACTCACTGTTTTCTTGGGTGTGGAAAATACCCTTATATAAACACTGTGTGTGTGTGTGTTTACACACGGTAGAATCTAGGGGTAAACGGAATGAATATGTACACCAAATATTTGTCACATTTATCATTAAAAAGTTATTGATATCTTTTATGAAAAATTGATTTTGGCTAAAATCTTGTAGAAATGATGCTGCCTCTTCTGAAACAATTCAGTCTCTTTCTTCAGAAGGTCTGCGAGACAAAGAACTGTTGATTGTGGTGACCCCAGATGGACACAACCTCTCCCGTTCTCAGTTGCAGAGAAAAGAATCCACTCAGAGGTAGGCGATGCCACCACCAGGTGCGACTGATAGCACCAAGATAATTGTGGAGGAAAAAAGATCTGCCCCAGCGATCTCAGTTTGTGTTTTGGGGGTTTTGGGGGTGGGGGGGGCGGGGTGATGGTGGGGTGGAGGTCGTGTGTTGGATGTACTTTATGTTTCATTTACAAAGACTCCGATCTAAGAAACTAATAGGGAAATGAAATGTATAGGTAATTTTACTTGAATCTGCATGAACTTTACATCAATAAAATAACACACACATACACATACACACACATACATATATATATGTTATGAATTTTCTTTGCCAAGAGACAATAAATCATTATTGTTATCACTATAAATTTTAAATAGGTCCTCCATTCAATAAATCAATTGCCAGTCCAGACAAAGATTTACTATACATAAGACTTCAGGTAACTAAATATTCAAAGGGAGAGACAAAAGAAAGAAAATATCTAAATTTTACACTTATTTATTCACAAATAAACTCAAAGGAATGTCATCGAAAACCAGCTTGATGCTTGGAAGCAATACTCGAACATTTTAGAGTC
>NC_061098.1:43164941-43169941 GCF_015104395.2 Macrobrachium nipponense | reverse complement strand
GTACTTCAGCGACTGATGAATGTGAACCATTAGGGCCTGAATCATGAGCATCGCTTTTCCACATCATGTCGCTTTGTGGAAATCCTCGGAGAAAAAGGACGTTTTTTTCACTCTTTTAAAGCTCTTAGGATTTAGTTTATTCAATGGCTAACGTCAACATTGGTGGGACGTTTAGTAGTCAAGAAATAAATGTAAAATATAAGATTAAGTTTCCAAATCAAAATCATTAAAGTGATATAAAAACCTTTAGATCTTAATGTCTCTCACTTCAGTTTATGTTGTGCATTGAAATATAACTGACGAATAGACTAAGTAATAAAAAAAATCATTCTATTCTTTTTTATGCAACTGGGATTAAATCATTGTTTCAGTTTATTGAGTAAAATACGAAGCAAGTAAGATTATTTACGGTTTGTTAAGACTATAGGTGGTCTCGATACCTGTGTTGGCAAAATATGTTACTCTCTCTCTCTCTCTCTCTCTCTCTCATCTCTCTCTCTCTCTCTCTCTCTCTCTCTCTCTCTCTCTCAAATACAACAGAGCAAGATGAATAGTGATAACTGAGAAGAGTTGCAAATACAGAATTTTGTTTCCTGAAAGGGTATTTTTGACATTGTTTCATAGCTCTCCTTTTAGTTTTGAGATGGCTTTGTCTGTCCGCCCTTAGATCTTAAAAACTACTGAGGCTAAAGGGCTGCAAATCGGTATGTTGACCATCCACCCTCCAATCATCAATCATACCAAATTGTAGCCCAATACCTCGTAGGTAGGTTTTTATCTTATTTAAGGTTAAAGGTAGCCATGATCCATGCGTCGGGCAACACTATAGGTCAGGCCACCACATGGCCGAGGCTGAACGTTTTATGGCGACCACAGCTCATACAGAATTATACACTTTACAGAAAACTCGATTGAGCCGAAGAAACTTCGGTGCATTTTTGTCTTGTTTTTTCTTATTGTCAGTCGGAAGACCCTTTACCTGCGTCCATTCTAAAATAAATAAATAAATAAATACAGTAAAATATCCGTCGCGAAGAAATCGAGTTTTCTGTTCAGCTTATATCAAGGCCAACGAAAATAGATCTGTCTTTAGGTGGTCATGGATATAAAGCTGAATGAGCCGCGGCCCATGAAACTCTCAGCCCCTTTGGTGGCCTATGCTGATGCGTTGCCAATTAACATAGCAATTTGCAGCCCTCTGACCTCAGTAGTTCTTAAGATCTGAAGGCGGACAGACAAATAGTCACCTCAGCAGTTTTCTTTCACAAAAAGCTAAAAAGAATTTTGGCGTTTGGATTAGCGTAGCAAGGTGCCAGAATTGAATGAACTCCTAGATGACCACATTGGTGGGAGTCGGTTATGATTTTTTAAAGGGAAATTGATTTATTTAAGATGAGGATTCCAGATGTTCACGTGAATATATGTACACACACACAATCACACACAACGGGAACTGAAGGGTTGACACGTCTGGAAGTTTTTTCTTCACAGGGTATATATATATATATATATATATATATATATATATATATATATATATATATATATATATATATATATACTGATAGATAGATACATATATATCTATATGAAAGAATTTCATCACATCACCGTGATTCATATACGCGCATTAACCTACAAGTATCCTTTAATATCCAGTTCGCTGTACCTTGCAAAACATTATATTTTCATATATGTTTACCGAAGGGGGGGGGGGGATGGGGGGGGGGATGTTTCCTTTATTAGTTGATAATAAGTTCGATCCCAAGAGACGACGGAACTTTTATCAACTAAATATTACCCTACTGTTATTACACACGAAAATATATTATTTCCGAGATAGAGCGAATTGTAAGTTAAAGCATAGTTTAATGCATATATATATATATATATATATATATATATATATATATATATATATATATATATATATATATATATATATATATATACCTGTGAATCGAGTGATTTCAGGCGTGGAAAACCCCCAGTTACCTTTCTACCGAATTCACTTGACCTTGGAAATAACGTATCGAGATTTTTCACCATCACTCAGCTGTTCATTCATATATTCCCAAATTGAAACTTCATTCTTAAGCAATTTTCTACCTCTCCTTAGGTCGTTCAAGGCCAGTAATCCATTTAACCCTCGCGTCATTTAGATCTGCCACGCCTCTATTCTCTACAGTAAAGAACTGATCAAATAACCATCACATTGACATAAGATTCCTTTTCGTTAGAAAGCATCTTTCCCAAAATTTAATTTCTTATGTATAGATGTCTACGAGATAATGGTCATGAATCATCATCTCTGCAATTACGTAAATTAAGTTTATTTCTCTTCTCTCCTTTGCACTTTCTATGTTTTATACCAAATTTCATCAAATCCCTCATTTTTTATCTTCTACTTTTCCCGTTCTTTACTAAGTTTTTCATTTCGCTATCTTTACCATTATGTTCCTTTGTATCTTCGTCCTACTTTCTGTACCCAAAGGTATTCGATTCTGGGTGAATGCCCTCAATATTAACCTTCTTATCAGGCATATTCTCTTATTTTGTAATTTCCACTCATTCATTACTATCCGTTCTGATACCATAGTCCCAGAGGATCTTTGCCTGATCGTTTTCTATCACTCCTTCAGGTTGGTGCTCGTACCACTTATTACTGCAAGGTAGCTGGTGTTTCTTGCACAGGCTCCAGTGGAGGGCTTTTTGCCACTGAATCATGCCTCTTTTTGTACTGGTTCTGTGCAAGTGCCGGCATTCCCTTGCTATGTGGTTTATGGTTTCATTTTTCGTATTGCACTTCCTACATATGGGAGAGATGTTATTTCCGTCTATCGTTCTTTGAACATATCTGGTTCTTAGGGCCTGATCTTGTGCCGCTGTTATCATTCCTTCAGTTTCCTTCTTTAGCTCTCCCCTCTGTAGCCATTGCCAATTGTCATCGCTGGCTAGTTCTTTAGTCTGTCTCATGTATTGTCCGTGCATTGGTTTGTTTGTGCCAGTCCTCTGTTCTGTCTGTCTTTCTCCTGTCTCTGTATATTTCTGGGTCTTCGTCTACTTTTATTAGTCCTTCTTCCCATGCACTCTTTTAGCCACTCGTCTTCACTGGTTTTCAGATATTGCCCCAGTGCTCTATTTTCGATGTTGACGCAGTCCTCTATACTTAGTAGTCCTCTCCCTCTTTCCTTTCGTGTTATGTATAGTCTGTCCGTATTTGCTCTTGGGTGTAGTGCTTTGTGTATTGTCATATGTTTCCTGGTTTTCTGATCTATGCTGCGGAGTTCTGCCTTCGTCCATTCCACTATTCCTGCGCTGTATCTGATTACTGGCACTGCCCATGTGTTTATGGCTTTTATCATATTTCCGCCATTGAGTTTTGACTTGAGTATCGCCATGAGTCTCGCATATATTCTTTCCTGATCGTGTCCTTCATCTCTTGGTTTTGTTTTATATCCCCTCCTTCCATATTCCCAGTATTTGTATCCTGTCTCATCTATGTGTTTGATGTTGCTCCCATCTGGTAGCATTATCCCTTCAGTTCTCGTTACTTTGCCTTTTTGTATGTTGACTAAGGCGCATTTTTCTATTCCGAACTCATCCTGATGTCCCAGATACAATCCTTACAGTCTGGATTAGGGTATCTATTTCCTTGATGCTCTTACCATACAGCTTGATGTCGTCCATGAACATCAGATGGTTAATTCTGTTGCCTCTTTTCTTGAGTTGGTACCCGTCATCCATCTTCTGTAGTACTTTTGTCATGGGAATCATGGCTACTACGAAGAGTAGTGGGGAAAGTGAGTCGCCCTGGAATATCCCTCCCTGATATAAACCTCTGCTAGTCTTATTCCAGAGCTTGTAAGTTATTGTTATTATTATTATTATATTATTATTATTATTATTATTATTATTATTATTATTATTATATTATTATTATTATTATTATTATTATTATTATTATATTATTGGCGCATTTAAGTAGAAGACTCTCTTTCAAGAATGTTCTATTGAAGGAGACTACTGCTTCAGCTGCATTGATTTTATAAAGAAATTCTTTTTCTATTCTTTTATTACTAATTTTTCGATGTTACGTCGAAAAAGCCATAATAAAAAGAAAAGAATTTGTACAGAATCAATGCCCCTGGAGCAGCGGTCTCCCTTCAAATAGAACTTGCTTGAAAGAAGGTCTTCTACCTAAATGCACAATAATAATAATAATATTAATAATAATAATAATAATGATAATAATAATAATGATAATAATAATAATAATAATAATAATAATAATAATAATAATAATAATAATAATAATAATAATAATAATAATAATAATAATAAAATAATAATAATAATACATATTTGGGTATGGATACTCAAGCAAAAAATTTCAACAGACGGAAGTTTTCGATACATTTACAGCTGATAGAACAATGCTTCCCTGACACCTCATCGAACATCCCCGAAATTTGGTAAAGCTAAGATTACTGAAGAAATATGAAAATACAAACAAAATACCAAGATTGTTAGTGAGCAAAGCAACAGTAAAGGAAAGGTCTTCTAACCTTCTAAAGGAAGTGTTTGCTGTTTCCGGAGCATCAACTCACTGTTTTTTGGGGTGGGAAAATACCTTATATAAAAACACTGTGTGTGTGTGTTCTTTACACACGGTAGAATCTAGGGGTAAACGGAATGAATATGTACACCAAAAAATTTGTCACATCTATCATTAAAAATTTATGATATCTTTTTATGAAAATTGATTTTTGGCTAAAATCTTGTTAGAAATGATGCTCCCTCTTCTGAAACATTCAGTCTCTTTCTTCAGAAGGTTCGCGAGACAAAGAACTGTTGATTGTGTGACCCCAGATGGACACAACCTTCTCCCGTTCTCAGTTGCAGAGAAAAGAATCCATTCAGAGGTAGGCGATGCACCACAGGTGCGACTGACTAGCACCAAGATAATTGTGGGAGGAAAAAAAAGATCTGCCCCAGCG
>NC_061098.1:43149941-43159941 GCF_015104395.2 Macrobrachium nipponense | reverse complement strand
CGAGTGATTTCAGGCGTCGGAAAACCCCCAGTTACCTTTCTACCGAATTCACTTGACCTTGGGAAATAAAACGTATCGAGATTTTTTCACCATCACTCAGCTGTTCATTCATATTCCCAAATTGAAACTTCATTCCTTAAGCAATGTTTCTACCTCTCCTTAGGTCGTTCAAGGCCAGTATCCATTTAACCCTCGCGTCATTTAGATCTGCCCACGCTCTATTCTCTACAGTAAAGAAAACTGATCAAAATAACCATCACATTGACATAAGATTCCTTTTCGTTAGAAAGCATCTTTCCCAATTTATTCTTATGTATAAGATGTCTACGAGATAATGGTCATGAATCATCCATCTCTGCAATTTACGTAAATTAAGTTTATTTCTCTTCTCTCCTTTGCACTTTCTATTGTTTTATACCAAATTTCATCAAATCCCTCATTTTTTATCTTCTACTTTTCCCGTTCACTAGTTTGTTTTTCATTTCGCTATCTTACCATTATGTCCTTTGTATCTTCGTCCTACTTTCTACCCAAACGGTATTCGTTTCTGGGTGAATGCCTCAATATTAAACCTTCTTAATCAGGCATATTCTCTTATTTTGTAATTTCCAATCATTCATTTACTAAATTCTCACTTTGATGTACACCGTTCCACCTCCCCAGTGACACCGTTATTTTAAGAAAACTTCTCTTTTCTTTCGCTTCAAACAAGTCACTATGAAATACTCATTCAAAAAAGTTCCTCTTGCCCTGAGAATATTAGGTCACTCTTTCATTTATTCTGTAGACCTGACGGTTAGCAGTCTTCTCCTTACCATTTTGTATCATCGTACGAGCATCGCCCTTTGACGAACTTCTAATAACCTATTCGCCTACGGAGGGCTTATCCACAAGACACTGTGGTGCACTGTAGGCATTACCTCAGGTCTTTGCATAGTCCCTTTGGCCCATAGCTGCAAACCTCTTTCATTCCTTTAACTGCACCTCCGTTCATATTCGCTTTCTTTCCATCTGACTTTTCACCCTCTCTGAAAATTGTTCGTAATGCAACTGCGAGAAGATTTTCCTCCTGTGACATCTTTCAAACCTTTCAATAATTGTCAATTTCCCTTTTTTGCAACACTAAAAACTCATAGGGTCTAGCGCTTGGGCTTTCGTCTAAATTCTATATATTCTATTCGGTGTCCCTTTATCTTTTAGAACTCTGTGTATGCTTTCCACACACCACCCCAAACCTCTCTTTTCACTGTCTGATGCGCTGCATTGACAGAAAAAGCGTCGAGTTCATTCTTGCCTTGACAAACCCCAGTTCTCATCAATCTTTCAGTCTCAAACGCTGGGTTTCCAGATCTCGCACCTTTACTCCGACGACATTATTGTTTCGCTGCGCTGAACATCACAATAAAATCATCCGCTCTCCTTCAACACATCCAGCAGATTTGCCAACAAGACTAACGATACCCTTTCTCTTTCTGTACATCACAGATAGGACCTGACATGTTATTCTTTGTCGTTCATATATGAACACAAAGCTCTTTCACTTTCGTATAAAAAACAAATACCGAACCAAGGCACCTTCCACTAATTAAACGCGCCTATTACCGTCATGCAGTTGCATCGCTACGAACGGCATCCGAAAATGTAGAGCGGTACAAATATAAACTTTCTCTAGTTTATGTTGATAATCAACATGGGCGCGTGTAAAGAACTACAAAATGGTTGTTTGCCAGGCCATTTATTCAGTTCCACACGACGCAGAATTACTAGAAAAATATACAACGCTGTTTTCCAGCATTCGCATGAGAAATCGCTTTGCTCTCAGGACGGACGTTATTGGCTGTAGAAGAGTCATTTCCTGCTATTTGGAAGTTTGCAGTCAAACCATTGGCCACTTATTCACTTATTTGTTTTGGGAATTGGAGCATGAGACTCCAATCTACAGGCATCTGCGAGTTTGCATACACACAACACACACACACACACACACACCTTATTGTTTGTGTACGTGTGTACTAAACAATGGATCACTTCTAAGGATAACGTCTGCACTACAGTAGAAAACATGTCAGAAACCCTTTAAATGCCATCCGTATCACAGACATGTTCAAAACAAGTGAACTCCTCAAGCTGAGAAAGACCTTTTGGTAACACTGGATGAACACCCGAAGAGCACTGGCTGGCACTACCCCAATAGGTCGCTGATTTGCAGTCAACCTGTGTTTGCTGTGCGTTCAGTATGCCACTGTGCAACCCACAAACTTTACGGTCATGTAAGACTTTGGATTGGAGGAAACTGTGACTTCTCTCTCTCTCTCTCTCTCTCTCTCTCTCTCTCTCTCTGGAGTTACTTTCTTTCTTTTGATCAATTTGCAGATCAAAATCAATAACGTTGTTTTTTTTTTTCATATTGTACAAATAAAAATTGCCATAAAAAGTTGTGGAAAGAAAAATAAAAACGAACTCTTCCACGGGCATCAAATGCGGTTCAAAAAAAAACACACAGAAAAGAGGATATCAATGGAAATCTATATGAAGTAGTGTAAATGATAACTCTAAAAAACAAATGAACTTCATTCCAAAGAGAAATGAAACGTACACAAAACTATAAAAGCAATTGAGAAAAAAGAAATATTGTTAAAAGATTAACAATAAACAAACATATTGATTGGACTATTGTAACGCGATGATGTGATGTCTAATGGCCCGTGACGAAAAACCAGTCTGTAGGGAGTGGAAAAAAAAAAGGTGGCTTCATCTCTGAGGCAGAAGACGATGATCAAATGACGATGGTGGCTCCAGCGACCTAGATGGAGGAGCTCCGGAACTGTCGCTGCTTCTCGTGTTGCTCACAAAATGATCCCGCTAGACTGTGAGTGGTAAGTTCTTGGACTTTTTTCTTTTTCATCGACTGGATGTTAAACCGTACGTCTTTGTAGAGAGAGAGAGAGAGAGAGAGAGAGAGAGAGGAGCAGAGAGAGAGAGAGAGAGAGAGAGAGAGAGAAAGTGTGTATAGTGTTATTTTCTTGACCATTTTTTTGTCTTGTTGTCGAACTTCTCAGTTCCAGAGGTCCTTGATTCATGACACCGCTGGAAAGTGGAACATCCTCCCAGAGGAAGTCGTGCAACTGGAACTTCTTCAGAAGATCAAGCAAAGTGTAATACATTAGTACCATGATGCTGTTCTCTTGCATTTTTAATACATTTTTGACCCTATTTGTTAATTTATTAGTATATTTCTTGTTCTATTTTTATGAGTGAGGTCTCTTCTGTCTGTATTTCAGTTTAGTACCTCGTCTTATTTTCTTCCCTATGAACGTCATCTTCTTTTGGAGTTCAAATTTCCAGTCAGTGGCTCCTGTGAGCGAGTAGGCTTCGTCTTCTGAATAATAATAATAATAATAATATAATATAATAGTAATAATAATAATAATAATAATAATAATAAATAATAATAAATAATAATATAAGTGACTAGATTTTGAGAGCCAAGGAGATCGAGCTTTCCGGAGAAGTTACCACACACAGGTCCATTTTGCCCCATTCCTGAAAAAGTTTTCTGTCTGCGAATGGTTCCGTGCATTTTCTGTTTACGCCACAAAAATACGATGCTATAACAATCTGTACACATTTTTGTCTTTTGTGATGGGAAGCCGGACTGAGGGTGATGTGGATACTGACTGACTGATTTTATGAAATGAGGCTGTCAGTCCAAGCATGGGGTCACTTTCAGCCATTTAGCTACTCAAGATGAAAAGGGACGCAGAAAATAAAGGCGTTGAAGTACAGGGTCGAACCAATAAGAAAAAAATGTCAGTTGCACTAAGATATAAAACAGATAATGCGGACAGCAAAGCAGGAGGAAAGAAGCAAGAATGGAGGTGAAGTAAAAAAAGGCTAAAAATTTCGGTACAGCTAGTCCCATATGAGACCTTCAGAGATATTTTACAATTCGTCACGAAGGGGGGTGCTGACGCTACCCCACTTACGGGTTAAATGTGATTTGTCTTCCTTTTCAACGTAGTAAACGATGATGAAGTTACAAAGAAGATAAGGCACACCATATGAACAAATCTATACTTATATAAATACTTTACAGGAATCTACAGATCATTAAAATGAAGTTGGACGCATAATTATCATCTAATGACCAAACTATAGAATAATTGTCCGTGAAAAATTTTTCAATGAATTTGCTGCTTGATTGACATCTATGAATTAATTATCATTGATATATATTCATCATACTATCCAATGAATTCCTCTGCAAATTTTCGCAAGAGTTGATTTAAGAGTTTCTCAATGCTGTGCTAAAAGTCTAGTCTCATTAGAGGCGCAAATATATATTCATAATTGGAGCGTTTTTGAAGGCGCACTGAAGTTCTCGCAACTCTGCCCACCCTGGGCTCTAATCAAGTGAACTTCATTAATGCATTGCAAACAGAGCAAACAGGCACCTCCATAGGAAAACGAGGGAGGGCAATGAAAACAGTCAAAACACCACATGGAATCAATAAGCGCTCGAATGTTGCAAAAGAAACAAAATTCCTTGGCCCTAAAATAACACACTTGTTATTTTTGTGTTCAGGAGCACGGATCCGTGGGTTCACCATTTTGAATAATTGACTTAGTTTATGAAGCATCCTTAAGCGCTGGTCAAGTGGAACAGTTTATGGGGAATATGAATGCAGGTGGGAGGCGCTATATGGATGGTCGTGCGTTGTATGAAGATCAACTAGAAATATACATATATATGTATATTATAAAAATACATTGCTTAATGTAAGAAGCCACATACGACAAAGTTCAGAAGTTGAGAGCCGCAAGACATCAAGATGATAAAATTAGAATGTAAAAAAATAACACTAAAAAGCATATATATAATATATATATATATATATATATATATATAGATATATATATATATAGTATATATATATATATATATATATATATATATATATATATAAGAGATATATATATATATATATATATTATATATATATAGTATATATATATATATATATACGTATATATATATATATATATATATATATATATATATATATATATATATATATATATATATATATATATATACTATATATATATATATATATTATATATTATATATATATATATATATATATATATATATATATATATATATATATATATATATATATATATATACAATATATATAAATATATATATATATATATTTTATATATATATATATATATATATATATATATATATATATATATATATATATATATATATATATATATATATATAAATCCACGTAAGAGGTTGCGTGAAATCCGGAACTTTGACAAGTACTTTCGTACAGTTTTTACTTAAAAGTGTAGAACAAACTAAGAAAGTACTTGTTCCAGCCTCGGTCTTTTCACTCAGCTTCTTGCATGGATTTTGTGAAAATCTCAAAGCACGTAGTCTTTTGTGCTACAATTGGAATATATATTGTGATGTCTGGTTTGACCACCACACAAAACACTAAACTTCTATCAAATAGTTTTCGCCAAAACACCATAGTAAGTCCACAAAAAGGTGGAGATAGCATCCAACTTCAATAAGAGGGCAAAGTCAATTCAAGGGACAAAGAAAATACCACACCAAAACACTAACTTAATACATAAGTTCCAGACAGAAAAAACACCTGAACCTCAATAGTACAGTACTTAATGAGAAACGCTCACTCTTATCTCCCTGCAAAAGAAAAACAATTACACTTAGAATTAAAGACAGGTCATCACACATACATACAAAAAGGGAGGGGGTCCAGAAAGGAGGAGGTAAGCGAAAAGTAAGAATATCCTACAGAAATACAATCTAAATATCCCTAACAACTTCATCAAAACGACTTTATAGGTCTCCTCTTGGAGGACAATATCAAACTCCACGTCTGGAGGCTTAATCTGGGAGGCAGAGAAAATTGATTCCAAACTATGGTGTTGGAAGGCTTTCACAAGCTCCACTAATGACTTCAGCAGAGGATCACAGGTCGTGATCTCAATAAATAAATATAGGTATAACAGTTATTACCTTGGGACAGAGAGGTCCCCTTGGCTTTTACTGAACCAAGGGCAGTACACAAAATGCAGAATAAAAGGTCCTTGCTGCAGCGTAAGGATTGCCAATAAGCTATATAGCGTCAAAAGGTGTAGCTCTGCGATATGACGAGGAATAAATATAGTTCCAACAGTAATAGTCGTGCCCTTCAAGGTTGGAGGCTCAGAAACACACTGAGGCAAACTCCTCCAAGAGTAAACCTCCATCCCTCTGAAGGTTATAGCCCGGATTCGGTCAATCCATCTGATTTCCTCCGAGTCGTTAGTTATGGCTGTATCTAACTCCGTCACTCAGTCTGAAAATACAAGAAATGTAAAATGAAAAATAGCTTAATAGAGGGGGGGGGGGGGTGGGGGGGGGGCGCTCTAATTTCGAAACACCCGGTATGTATATTTATTTGGATGTATGCCTCCCTAACGTTCTTCATTAATGACGAAAAATTTGTATTTTTTTCAGTCACTTGTTAGGGAATTTTACAAGCAGGTGTTGAAAAAAGAATCCTGTGCAAAAGGCAAGGACCCCTTCTGCACAGATTTTGTGAAATGCATTTGTATAACAATGCCATATCTTTTCGTTAGATTGACAAACTTCTGGAATACATATAAGAAGAGCATTTTGCCCCTTATAGTTAAGAGAACGTAGTTGTCCTTTTGTATGGCATTTTACCCTGGCTTCAAGTAGTATTTGAAAGATCATTTAGAATTAAAACTGTTCCGAACGCTGAAATGAGAGAATGAGCGATGGGTAAATAAACGGAGTTAAACTGAATGGAATTGAGACCTGAACTGGATCTGATTAAAAATGAAGCATTGGTTATCGGTTACCTCATGTGACATTTCCTTGAATCCAATACGCTGTGTTCCCAACCAACACTGGACGGAAATTTATGTATATTTGGAAATTAATATTGGTTTTCGACGGCTCTGTATGAATATGAAAATTTAGTTTTTCTTGTGTATACTTTTTTTAGTTTCGTTGCTATAATACTGAAATATGGTACTGCTATACAAATACATGTCAGTATATCTGCGCAAAAAGGGCCTTTGTCTTTAGAATGATTATAATAACAAATAAGGAGAAGACTACACGACGTATCCAGCAGATGGTTTTTTTTCTTCAAAACCGGATTTGTGAATTCCCTATCGAGTGACTGAGAAAAAGAAGAAGGATTTTATCATGAATGAAGACAGTCTCAGAGGCGAAGATTAAAAGAAAAAAATCGATTCAAGACTTAGCATTCTTCGCTGGATGCAAAGCACCAAATTAAACAAGGCGTAATCAGACCTCCAGCTTACGCAGGATGCGTGCAAGATTTTTCCCTCACTTATAAGTTGTGAATATTATATTCCTAACTTTTAATGTAAATTAAAATGTGCTAAAATCTAAAGTCAAAAAGAGCTTTATTTCACCAATGAAAATTAAAATAAATACACAATATTTTATTTGAAATAATTGTTCTGTACTGTTTAAAATGCTTATTACTTATCTTTTATCTTATGCATTTTAATGCTAATAAATAAATCATAAATATACTATCCTAAAATTCCTGAACCTTTCACTCGACGCGAAACTATTTTTCAGAGCTTTTTAGTCCATTCATAGACCTTTCCTACCCCTCAAAACCAACATCAACTAAAGTAGTTTGTAGGCTTTCTCCCAGAGTAAGCGAAAATAGAGCACGAATAATTGGTAATGACCGAAATGCTCTTTCTTTTTCATTCTAATTGATATTTTTATAACCTGATTTAATCCCGGAACGGCGGGGTTGTTGAAAAGATATATGATATATTGGTTGGGAAAAACTCTCTATCCCTAAAGTATAATATTATATAATGTTCTAAGAGGTCTACAATAATAAAAAAAAAAAAATGTTGCGAGTGCGTGTATAATTTAAAAACCCTTTACAAAGTTTTCGAATCCTTCCCTGGGTTCATCTTCAGTCCAAATCTGAAAATGAACCCAGGGAAGGGTTCGAAAGCTTTTTAAAGGGTTTTCAAAATATACACGAACTCTCAATTTTTTTTTTTTTTTTATCATTGTGGACCTCTTAGAACATTATATATACTCTCGGGATAGAGAGTTTTTCCCAACCAATATATTAAATATCTTTTCAACAACCCCGCCGTTCCGGGATTGAATCAGGTTCGAACATTTGATATATTCATATTATTTAAGAACTAGACTCAATGAAGCACAACCTAGATCCACAATAAAATAAAATAAGGCAGATTTTGATCAATGTCAGTGAACATCTCCCAGAAGGAATCATTTCGCTCCAACTCCAGTATGGTCTGCATTTACTATTTGATAAAAAGGAACATTGTTCTTAGAGGGTATGGGTACATTTCGTTACGAATGTGAGTTGCATTATAAATTGGAATATTCCTGAATGGAATGCTTGGTGTTTTTGAGTCAAATGAATGACTCTTTCGAAGTCACTGTCAGGAGTCAGGGTGCGTGGTAAGCACCCATTGAGTCTATTTCACATACTGGTTGAACACCGTTTGAAAACAAATGCTCGACCGTGATTGTAGAACGATTCTTAGGCAAATACTGGATAATCGTGTGAAGTAGCGAAGGACTGCTAGTGAGAAGTTGACTTATATCAAAATTGTTATAGAAGAGTGAGCGTCAAAAGTTCATTGGTATGTGTTGATGACATTTTTGTAGTGTTGTGGACGCATCCTGAAAGCCAAGTTCGGTTGTAATGGTTTAGCAGAAGCCACATTAATGCGTAGGAGACAACGTGTTATTCATCTCTGACAATGATTGAGGAAAATAAATCTTCTGGCGCAAAAATTAATGATAACATTCAATAAACAAAAATTGACGCTTCGAAATCAATCCTTAAAGGGTTCCTCAAACTGGTCTGTAGAGGCGCAGATAACCAGAGCAATCCATAACTGAGCTGTCGATTCTCAGCGAACGTTGCATTCCTACCTCTCGGATCCTAATCACGCGCTGTCAGTCAAGAGGACCAACTCTGTGTAAAGTTTCTTTAAAATACGCTCACAACTTTCTGCATAATGTTGTTGCTGGTAGTCCAGGTAGTCATATAGACAAAGTACCTGTCATGTTGCGTGTAACTCTTTTCAGATATATTCATACATTGCTTACTGAAGCAATAAAAAACTTCTATTACGAAAACAGAATTTTTCAAAATGAATTTGCGCCGAGGCAACTTTGTACAAAGCAAGGGTGCGAATTTCTCACGTGACGATATTATCTTGCATTTATGTAGCTCTGATGATGGGAAAGGTAGGTGTACAATTAAACAAGAGAAGTTATTTCCACTAATTTCGTATTATATCCAGTTCACTCTATTTCGGGAATAACTTGCACCAAAGAGGGAAATATAATTGAAAAGCGCTTTGTCACAAGTGGTATTTGAAAAGCTGCGCTGCCGGGCTTAATATTCGTCATTAAATATAAAAAACTCTGGTATATATGAAATGATGAATAGTATTAGACAGAAATTTACACACACACACACACACACACACACACACACACATACACTATATATATATATATATATATATATATATATATATATATATATATATATATATATATATATATATATATATATATACGTACATACATGCATAAAAGTATTTGTCTGCTGTTATATATATATATATATATATATATATATATATATATATATATATATATATATATATATATATATATATATATATATATATATATATATATGTTATATATGTTAGGCTGTTGCCTTGTATAATAAGGCACCCTATGAGGTAATGTTAGACTTGCGATAATCTTACGCTAAGTCGTTTGGTTATGCGTGTTTGCTGATAACTTACGAAGTCAGTATCTTTTCTGTTTTGGACGACGGAGATGTTTCAACTCATGATGATATCTTCTTTCTGATGTGAGGTT
>NC_061098.1:43121269-43144441 GCF_015104395.2 Macrobrachium nipponense | reverse complement strand
ATCTCAATGCACAACATAATCTCGAAGTGAGAACAATAAGATCTGAACGTTAATATCACTTTAATGATTTTGATTTGGAAACTTAATCTTATATTTTACATTTATTTTCTTGACTACTAAACGTCCCACCAATGTTGACGTTAGACATTGAATAAGCTAAATCCTAAGAGGTTTAACAGAGTGAAAAAACGTCCTTTTTCTCCGAGGATTTCCACAAAGCGACATGATGTGGAAAAGCGATGCTCATGATTCAGGCCCTAATGGTTCACATTCATCAGTCGCTGAAGTACGTGACCCGACTCACCCTCCAAGATAATCATCACTTGTGCTTCTCCTCTCCAGATTTCTAGATTGATTCTGTTAAAGCTGAGGACAGTTTAGTTTTTATAATGATATAGTTATATATCTATATATATATATATATATATATATATATATATATATATATATATATATATATATATATATATATATATATATATATATATATATATATGTATATATATATATATATATGTGTGTGTGTCTCAGCTTTAACCAAATCAATAAAGAAATCTGGAGACGATAAGCACAAGTGATTATCTAGTAAGGGTGAGTAAATGTATATTTATTTTATATATAATATATATATATATATATATATATATATATATATATATATATATATATATATATATATATATATAGATATATATATAGATATATATATATATATATATATTTAAAATATATATATATATATATATATATATATATATATATATATATATAAATATATATATATATATATATATATATATATATATATATATATATATATATATATATATATATATATATATATATATATATATATATATATATATATATCCGAATAAAGAGCAAATAATTTGAGAAGTTAAGAGGACATTGTTGGACATTATAATCACACACAAACACACTACATTATATATATATATATATATATATATATATATATATATATATATATATATATATAGTATATGTATATATACTATATATATATATATATATATATATATATATACTATATATATATATATAGATAATATATATATATATATATATATATATATATATATGTGTGTGTGTGTGTGTCACATACCTTCAGAGAACATTTAGAAACTGTACTTTCTGTAATATCAATTCGTTTGGCATTATTCATCTTCTAAAACATATCTTTTCACTTCTTTGGTTTAGTACATCTCTATTTACAAGGCGACGTATACACTAAAGAGAAAGGATGTACGTTAGTTGCAATTGAAGAACGATTATTTTATAAATGTTAAAATAACCACATTGTTTTCGAATTGCAGCTATTACTATTTGCACAACTGTTGAGACAGCGGTAGGACAACGTATTATTTATCTAAACAACACTTCAAGAGTAGATATTCCCCACCCGCACAGACTCAAGCCACTGAACTGGAACCCGCAGAGAACGAACCCGTCCCGCACGGAGTCGGTGGCACTACTGAGCGAGATCGGATTCTGGTGACCTACCTCTGTCTCTTTCTCTCTCTCTCTCTCTCCACCCACATCTGTCACGCGGACTCCTCCGGCCCACCTGGGGATATCGTTTACCTTTAACGAGCTTTCTTCCACCCCGCGGAATAATGGGACACGTCTTTTCTTCACTTTTAATTTCAGCCATTCAGTATTTCTTTGACCTTCTTCCGTCGTCTCTTAGGATCATCTCATCTTCTCATCTTCCTGCAACGATCGCCCTGCCACTTAAAGGACGGTTTGTTTTCCTTTTGCACGAAGTAAGTGAAATGCGGAGTAAAACCTCCGTAGATTATTCTGTTCTGTTTTCCCGATCATGAATCGCAATACAGAAAATCGCGTTCACGTCCGTAAATATTCCACCTACTCACCTAAAAATATTCCACCTACTCACCTCCCTAAATCACTTGCATGATGGTAAATCATTTAGTAATTGACCTTGTCTCTATTTACACTTATGTCCTAAATATACATATGTGTATATTCTATATATGTATATTCTGTATACATACATATATATATATATATATATATATATATATATATATATATATATATATATATATATATATATATATATACATATATATTTATATATATATATATATATATATATATATATATATATATATATATATATATATATATATATATATATATATATTAGTTGATTTTAAATCACGGAGAAATAAAAAACGTGATAATTATATGAAATTTATTCATATAGATGTATATAAGCATATATATATACTACATATATATATATATATATATATATATATATATATATATATATATATATATATATATATATATATATATATTGTAATATCATCTTAAATCATTTCCTTGGTTTCTGTTAACGTAAGCTTTTAAATTTTGCTTTTTTTCATAAGTCTCGAGAAACTGCTTGTTGATTCTTTTCGCTGCCCTCAAGGGTTTTGTTTTTGTTGTTATATAGTTGTATTTATCCGCTCGTTTTTCTCTTTCCATGTTTGAACGAGTGGAGGATCGTCTTCTGTAATTGCCTCTTTCGCCTGATGGTTTGACGCTGATATTTTCTCGTCAACCTTAATCTATGTTGGGGAGTTTTTCATCATGCGAAGGTTAATCGTCACGGTTCCCCGAAGAGAGGTTCAGCATCACCTATTCATACCGCTCTCCTCATTCACTGGTTTCTGCAACTTTGCCTTCTGGCCACGGACAGGACATTGAGACTCTCGCTTTTACTTTTATAGAAATGCCAGGCTGCTGTTGCTGTTGTTGGTGAGGGTTTGTCCCGTGTGTCTTGTGCGAGTTTGTCTTTGGGCTTTTATTATTTTTGACCCCCTATAAGCAAGGTCCAGACCTTGCATCGACGACAACGAGTGACCTGCGTAACCTCCGGAATCGTCAGGAGGCCTTCTGAGGCGGTGAAGGGTGAGAGCATCCCTCTTGCTAGTTTTATACTTTCCCCTTTATTGTGAGTGGACTCTTAAATGTTCGAGTATTGCTTCCAAGCATCAAGCAGGTTTTCGAGGACATTTTTTTGAGTTTTATTTGTGGATAAATAAGAGTAAAATTTAGACATTTTCTTTCTTTTGTCTCTCCCCTTTGAATGTTAAGTAGTTACCTGAAGTCTTGTGTATAGTAAACTTTGTCTGGACTGGCAATAGATTTATTGAACGGAGGACCTATTTAGAATTGATAGTGATAACAATAAGGATTTATTGTCTCTTGACAAAGAAATTCATAATATATATATATATATATATATATATATATATATATATATATATATATATATATATATATATATATATATGTATGTGTGTGTGTATGCGTATGTGTATGTGTGTGTTATTTTATTAATGTAGTTCATGCAGATTCAAGTAAAATTACCTATACATTTCATTTCCATATTTAGTTTCTTAAATCGGAGTCTTTGTAAATGAAACATACAAAAGAATGCAATTTAACACGAACTCTCAAGTTGGCAACGTTAAACTTTTCAAAAGGAGACAAATATTAGCGCTTACATCGCAGTGCAGAAATAACTTGAGAAACGCTTTGAAACAACACCCAATGAAAAGCAGTAATCCTCCACATATACAAAGACACAAAATCTTAGCGGGGTCATTAGAGAATCCTGAGAGCAGGAACATCCAAACACACAACCTCCACCCCACCATCACCCCCGCCCCCCACACCCCACAAAACACAACTGAGATCGCTGGGCAGATCTTTTTCCTCCCACAATTATCTTGGTGCTAGTCAGTCGCACATGGTGGTGGTATCGCCTACCTCTGAGTGGATTCTTTTCTCTGCAACTGAGAACGGGAGAGGTTGTGTCCATCTGGGGTCACTGATATCAACAGTTCTTTGTCTCGCAGACCTTCTGAAGAAAGAGACTGAATTGTTTCGGAAGAGGCAGCATCATTTCTACAAGATTTAGCCAAAATCAATTTTTCACAAAAGATATCAATAACTTTTTAGTGATAAATGTGACAAATATTTGGTGTACATATTCATTCTGTTTTCCCCTAGATTGTAAAGTGTATAAACACACACACACACACACACTTGTATACATACTCGTGAAGCTATAATATCCTTTAATATCTAATTCACTCTACCTCGAATTGATATATTTTCTTATATGTTACCGAAAGGGAATTTTTAAGATGATATCATTCACTCACACACAAACGTCACACACACACACACACACACACACACACACACATATATATATATTATATATATATATATACTATATATATATATATATATATATATATAATATATATATATATATATATATATATATATATATATATATATATATATATATATATATGTATATATATATATATATATATATATATATATATATATATATATATACTATACTATATATATATATATATATATATAATATATAATATGCGTGTGTGTGTTTGTGTGTGTGTGTGTGTAGAATCTACTGGTCACGTTTTACCTGCCACATATGCATTGTAATATGTTGTAAGTGACTTTAGATAGTAAAATCTAGATGCTCTTGAAAGTTCAGTTAACAGACGTCAATTGAATTGGAATGTCATCAAACTATTTAATTTATATTTACTCGAGAATCTTAAGTAGAATATCTGAGGACGAGTTCCCTTTGTTAAGAGGCAGAATGTTCGTTTGCATCCAAACAAATCAGAAACCACGAACCCCTGACATATGAAAAAGAAAAAAAAAAAAAAAAAAGAAAAAAAAAAATTAAAAAAAGGGTCCCTCAGTCTTGAGCGAGCTTCCATTATCATCAGCCGTCGCTCGCTATAGTAAGTAGCGGTTGGCGCCTCAAAGAAAGATTGGCAATTTTGAATGACCATTTTTCAGAGAAGCAGTACTGAAATCTCCCCTCGACCCGCGCATGCGCAGAATGGGGCGTTTCTTCTATTGATTGTCTGTTTCTCTCTCTCTTCATTGCCTCCCATTTATTTTCGCCCCAGAGAATCGTACGTTATCTAAACGCTATCTCGTTTATTCTCCCAGTGCGCTTTCCGCGATGGGCCATTGTGACCATTCTCGGTTGGACATTCATTTGCTCTACGAAAAACGACGATGTATAATATACGTTATCATCATATAGCGTCTTCTTTCTTTTTGGTTTTCCGTAAAAGAAAACTACTGATAAGGCTTTGTCCGTCCGCACCTGATCTCTCCGGCCTCAGCTCTTAAAGACTACTGAGGCTAGAGGGCTGCAAATTGGTATGTTGATCATCCACCCTCCAATTATCAAACATACCAAACTGCAGCCCTGAAGCCTCAGTGTATTTTATTTTGTAAAAGTGAAAGTTAGCCATGATCGTGCGCGTGACACCTATACAATACAGGCCACCCCCCTGGTGCCGTGGCTTAGAGTTTCATAGTCTTAGGCTGATATTTCCATGGCCCGTTGCTGAAAATTTCATGGTCTGATGCTGATATTTCTTTGGGCCGTGGCTGAGAGTTTCATTCAGCATTATACGCTGTATAGCAAACTCGATTGCTCAGAAGAAACTTCGAACCATTTTATACTTACTATTTTATTGACTTTGCTCCTCCTGACGTTAGTCAATATCTTTGTTATTTTATACAATAGATTTTAGACGGATTGAATGAAACGAAGAGATGCCTGTGATCTCGGCTTCAAATTAGCTCTGTCAGTCGTGAAAATTCGGATCTCTGATTGAGTGACAGAGACTGATATTCCAGTGTTTATATAAGGGTATTTTCCTCACCCAAGAAAACAGGGTGATGCTCCGGAACAGCAAACACTTCCTTAGAAGGTTAGAACATTTCCTTTTACTGTTTGCTTTTGCTCACTAACAATCTTGGTATTTTGTTGTATTTTCATATTTCTTCAGTAATCTTAGCTTTACCAAATTTCGGGGATGTTCGATGAGGTGTTCAGGGAAGCAGTTCTATCCACTGTAAATGTATCGAAACTTCCGTCTGTTGAAATTATTGCTCGAGTAATCCATTTCCAAATATGTATTATTATTATTATTATTATTATTATTATTATTATTATTATTATTATTATTATTATTATTATTATTATTATTATTATTGGTGCATTTAGGTAGAAGACCTTCTTTCAAGCATGTTCTACTAAAGGAGGCTGCTGCTCCAGGTGCATTGATTCTGTACAAATTCTTTTCTTTTTATTACGGCTTTTTCGATGTAACATCGAAAAATTGGTAATAAAAAGAATAGAAAAGAATTTCTATAAAATCAATGCAGCTGAAGCAGTAGTCTCCTTCAATAGAACATGCTTGAAAGAGAGTCTTCTACTTAAATGCGCCAATAATAATAATAATAATAATAATAATAATAATAATAATAATAATAATAATAAATAATAATAATAATAATAATAATGAATAATAATAATAATAATAATAACTCCGCAGCATAGATCAGAAAACCAGGAAACATATGACAATACACAAAGCACTACACCAAGAGCAAATACGGACAGACTATACTAACACGAAGGAAGGAGGGAGAGGACTACTAAGTATAGAGGACTGCGTTAACATCGAAAAAACAGAGCACTGGGGCAATATCTAAAAACCAGTGAAGACGAGTGGCTAAAGAGTGCATGGGAAGAAGGACTAATAAAAGTAGACGAAGACCCAGAAATATACAGAGACAGGAGAAAGACAGAAAGAACAGAGGACTGGCACAACAAACCAATGCTACGACAATACATGAGAACAGACTAAAGAACTAGCCAGCGATGACAATTGGCAATGGCTACAGAGGGGAGAGCTAAAGAAGGAAAACTGAAGGAATGATAACAGCGGCACAAGATCAGGCCCTAAGAACCAGATATGTTCAAAGTACGATAGACGGAAATAACATCCCTCCCATATGTAGGAAGTGCAATACGAAAATGAAACCATAAACCACATAGCAAGTGAATGCCCGGCACTTGCACAGAACCAATACAAAAAGAGGCATGATTCAGTGGCAAAAGCCCTCCACTGGAGCCTGTGCAAGAAACATCAGCTACCTTGCAGTAATAAGTGGTACGAGCACCAACCTGAAGGAGTGATAGAAAACGATCAGGCAAAGATCCTCTGGGACTATGGTATCAGAACGGATAGGGTGATACGTGCAAACAGACCAGACGTGACGTTGATTGACAGAGTCAAGAAGAAAGTATCACTCATTGATGTCGCAATACCATGGGACAACCAGTTGAAGAGAAAGAGAGGGAAAAAATGGATAAGTATCAAGATCTGAAATAGAAATAAGAAGGATATGGGATATGCCAGTGGAAATCGTACCCATAATCATAGGAGCACTAGGCACGATCCCAAGATCCCTGAAAAGGAATCTAGAAAAACTAGAGGCTGAAGTAGCTCCAGGACTCATGCAGAAGAGTGTGATCCTAGAAACGGCACACATAGTAAGAAGAGTGATGGACTCCTAAGGAGGCAGGATGCAACCCGGAACCCCACACTATAAATACCACCCAGTCGAATTGGAGGACTGTGATAGAGCAAAAAAAAAAAAAAAAAAAAAAAAAAAAAAATAATAATAATATAATAATAATAAAATAATAATGATAATAATTTATCTGGAAATGGATTACTCAAACAAGGAACCTCCGTAACGAGGCTATGATGTTGACAATTAAAAGCCACAGTATTGTAAAAAAAGTTTAACATTGTACAAAAATATATTTTTAACACTACAGTGGCTTCTAACTATTTATTATTATTATTATTATTATTATTATTATTATTATTATTATTATTATTATTATTATTCAGTAGATGAAACCTAGTCATATGGGACATGGCCCCCTCCTCCCCGCTCCCCACAGGGGCCATTGACTTGAAATTTAAGCTTCCAGAGAATGTGATGTTCATTACGAAGAAGTAAGAGGCGGTAAAAAGACACAGAAAGAAGAGATCCCACTCAATAAAAAAGGAAAAATAGATAATTAAATTGATAAACAGATAAAAAATGTATTAAAATGAATGAAGAATAGTATTAGGGTAATAATGTATATTGCTTTTCACTAGAACTTTAAAAGTTCCAATTGAACGACGTCCACTGGGAGACTGTTCCACAGTCCAACGGTGGGTGGAATATAATAATCTCCCATTATAAAGATTTTGTGTGAAAGTGCTGAAGGTGTATCTCCAGTCTTTTAAATTTGCATGTACAACTCACACAAGAATGTATGCATACACGCGTCCTTGACAACACAGACTGTACATAAACAAAAGAAAACAAAGAAAAAAATTCACAGACATACACACAGACACAATTTTATAATATATATAGTATATATATATATATATTATATATATATATATATATATTATATATATAGGTATATAATATGTATATAGGTATATAGTATATATATATATATATATATATATATTATATATATATATATATATATATAGTATAAATGTATAAATATATATATATATATATATATATATATATATATATATATATATATATATATATATATATATATATATATATATATATATATATTATATATATATATATATATATAATATATATAAAGGTTTTTGCCTCGAAGGAAAAAAAAAAAAATAAAAAGCGAGATAGCCAAGCACTTTCGGTCTAGTTCGACCCTTTACTCAGGCACAACTGATCTTAAAGAGGAAAAACATAGTCAAAAGAAGGCTTAATATCCAAACTGACACTACAAGATTAACAATAAGGTCGATTTCACTCTACAAAAACGAGGAAACGCCTGAGGGCAGCCACACCTTGGAGGATACACACGCGGTCAACAGATGATTCATCCAGTAAACAATAAATTTTGAAAAAAGGGAGGCATATACAACTTATTATCATGAAATTTACAAAAATGTTCCCAAAAAAATTATTAATGAAAAGACGAGAAAGAAAAATTTTTTTATATATAAATATATCGAGCAAGAGAGAGAGGGAGAGGGAATATATATATATAGAGAGAGAGAGAGAGAGCGAGAGAGAAAAATAATAACTATATACATGTGGGACTAATTTATTGGTAGTTCATTTATTTTAAGGTCCCTCATAAACATTTTACAAATATACGGGTCCAAATGGTACATTCCCAGACTAAGATTTAGGTTGTTTTTATTAGTGATTTGTATAATTGCTGATTCCGGTAAATTTTTTAAAACATAATCATTAGGTCTAGCAATTACAGAGGTATCACCCCAATTAATACAATGAGATTTTTCACTCAGATGGATAAACAGTGCATTTGAAGTCTGGGCTGTTCTAACTGAATACATATGCTGCTTAATACGTACACAAATTTTTACTTGACTGACCAACGTAAAACGTTGGGCAATTCTTTCAAGGAATTTTGTAAATGATGTTGGTATTTGTTACGGGACTATTCTTAATTAGCATATATTTAATTGTATTGTTATAAGAGAACACTACATTAACATTAAACGATTTAAATATTCACGAAAGTAAGGTAAGCTAAGTACATTTTTAGGCATTTCTTTTTCATTAATAACAACACTATAAAACTTTTTGTGAGCTTTTTGATAACATAAATCAATTAAATGAGGTGGGTAGCAGAGATCGTTTCCTATCTTTCTTATGTATTCTATTTCTTGGTCAAAATATTGTGGATTCGTGATACGCAAAGCACGTAGGAACATAGAGAAAAAAAATTTAAATTCTAATATTAAGATGGTGGCCAGAATAAAAATGTACATATGTTAAATTATTTGTGGGTTTTCTATAATACTGAATTTGCATTGGAAAGATTCTCTATGTATTAATACATTCTATGGAAAGGGATGACATTTTTTATTTTCAATTTCACAGTGAATTTTATGGATGGCACTAAATTATTCAATTTAGACAATAAATCATTTGCATCGATACCAACAGGTAAGACTACTAAGATGTCATCTACATATCTGTACCATTTTAAGGGGACAAGTGTGATATTCGGGAGGTGTTGTCTTTCAAAAAATTCCATTTATAAGTTTGAAAGGAGAGGTGATAAAGGGTTACCCATGGCCATACCAAATATTTGTCGGTAATATTTCTCCATTAAAAATAAAATCTGCAATCACAAATACATAACTTAATCAAGGAAATTATGTGACTTACGACATAGGCAATTTATGCAGTACAAGTTCATTACTTAAATATTCTAGCACAGAGTCAATAGGAACTTCTGTAAACAAGGAACATACATCAAAACTGACAAAGATATCAATAGGGTTTAGTACAATGTTATTTAATTTTTCCACAAGATCAAGAGAATTCCGGATGTGTGAATTAGATATAGTTCCTAGTAGCGGGGATAACAATTTAGTAAGATATTTAGACAGTTTATAAGCAATTGATCCTACACTACTAATAATTGGGCGCATAGGTTTGTTTTCCCTTATGAGTTTTGACTAGGCCATATAAATAAGGTAATGAGGGACACTTTACAGTTAATTTACCACAAAAGCTCTTTTGTATCTTTAAGAATTTGTTTGTTTGATATTGATATTAAAGTTTTTATACTTGGTCCAACGGATTTTTTGCGAGTTTTTGTAAGTTATTTTGGTCTTCTAGTAAAGTATGCATGCGTGATATGTAGTCAGTTTTGTCCAGAACTACTAAACTATTAGATTTATCAGCTTTAGTAATTTATAAGCTATTATCATTCTTCAGTTCTTTTAAACTTTTTCTGTAGCGAGCGGGGAAGTTATTTTCATGATAGGCATGCGTAGCACTATATGTCATGCCTTTGATAATGTCTAAATGATTTTGTGGTAGGTCACAGTATTTTTCAAAACTTATATAGAGATGTCAATATTGATAAAGCTGAAAGTTTGTTACAAATGAAGAAAGACAACCCAAAGCCTAATGCACGCAATGCATTATCACTTATTTGTTAGCTTGATAAATTCACCACACAATCACTTCTAGCATTCTTGGTCCAATCACTGTAGTTCATAAGGTTGTTTAATTTTCTGTCCAGTTTTCTAATTAAAGTTTCTGTAGTTCTATGAAGTTTTTCATATATTTCTTGCCTTAATGCGTGTTTCCAATCAGCGGGAATCGAGTAGTTGAAATTACGTCGGGCTTTTTCCAGTTCTTTAAATTTCTCCTTTTCCTCCATTTTCGCGGCAGCAATGTAACGTTTTAACATCATTAGTCCCACATGTATATAGTTATTATTTCTCTCTCTCTTTTTCTTCTCTCTCTCTCTCTCTCTCTCTCTCTCTCTCTCTCTCTCTCTCTCTCTCTCTCGTTATTCTCTGTCCCTCTCTCTCTTGCTCGATATATTTATATATAATTTTTTTTTTCTTTCTCGTCTTTTCATTAATAATTTTTGGGGGAACATTTTTGTAAATTTCATGATAATAAGTTGTGTAT
The DNA here is from genome assembly GCF_015104395.2 of Macrobrachium nipponense. Taxonomy (NCBI): domain Eukaryota; kingdom Metazoa; phylum Arthropoda; class Malacostraca; order Decapoda; family Palaemonidae; genus Macrobrachium; species Macrobrachium nipponense. The sequence continues at coordinate 43,133,011 of NC_061098.1, read as the reverse complement.
GCCTCCCTTTTTTTTCAAAATGTATTGTTTACTGGATGAATCGTCTGTTGACCGCGTGTGTATCCTCCAAGGTGTGGCTGCCCTCAGGCGTTTCCTCGTTTTTGTAGAGTGAAATCGACCTTATTGCTAATCTTGTAGTGTCAGTTTGGATATTAACGCCTTCTTTTGACTATGTTTTTCCTCTGTAAGATCAGTTGGTGCCTGAGTAAATGGGTCGAAACTAGACCGAAAGTGCTTGGCTATCTCGCATTTTATTTTTTTTCCTTCGTGGCAAAAACCTTTATTTATACATAGCATCACGTCTTATATACTTCGTGATCAAGTTATTCATATATAAATATATTATATGATATATATATTATATATATATATATATATATAATATATTATATATATATATATATATAATATATATATATATATATCATATATATATATATTATTATATATATATATATATATATATATATATATATATATATTATATATATTCTAATCTAAATTGACATTGGATAATGAGTAATAATATAAAAATTTTCGGTAGCTTGAAATACAAAAGACTGATAAATCACAAATCTATGAACAATCATTATAAGTTTAGCAAAACCGCTACACGTTTGAAACTGTGCGAGGTATTTAAGCAGATATAAACATTTTTTACAACGTTTGGCTAAGATAAAGGGAATGTTATAAAAACTAACAATAATTGTAATCTACGTATCAGCAAAAAGCGTGATAAGCGATAGCCCAAAACAGTTATCTAGCAAACCTCTTGGATTCATATCGTTATTATTTTTATAAATGTTCTCATTCAATGCAAGGAAAATAAAGATAATGATAAGAAACAGTCGTCAACTTTATGAGGACCACATTAAGACAAAAAATTCTGGAAATATATATTTTATAGTGGACGTAAAAATTCCCACCAACCACAAAACAAGGGGCAAGGGGAAATCATCTGTCCTCTTATAATAGTACTCCAAGACATATTATTATTATGGAAAGTGCAGCAGAAAAAGGTAGTTTTATTATTATTATTATTATTATTATTATTATTTTATTATTATTATTATTATTATTATTAGGAAGGAGGCCTTCTCTGAGGGCAGTAGCATTGAATACATGTGTTTCAACGGCATTTTAATTATATAGAATCTTCTCAATTCTTCTTATTATCTTTTCTCGTCAGCATGTAGCTGGTGTATTAAGTTTCCTAAGGACATGTAAAGATTTTCATTTGTCTTAGGTTTATTCCTCTAACGTGTCGACAGCGCACAGGCAGTCATCTATGAGAGTTTACAGTACAGTGAATTAAGATACAGTTTACAAGTATTTATAGCATGCAAGGTCGTGTACAATCGGTGGGCGGGTGGGTGGGAACGGATTTTAACGATTTTAATCCCACCGACCCGCCCACCGATTGTACACGACCTTGCATGCTATAAATACTTGTAAACTGTATCTTAATTCACTGTACTGTAAACTCTCATAGATGACTGCCTGTGCGCTGTCGACACGTTAGAGGAATAAACCTAAGACAAATGAAAATCTTTACATGTCCTTAGGAAACTTAATACACCAGCTACATGCTGACGAGAAAAAGATAATAAGAAGAATTGAGAAGATTCTATATAAATTAAATGCCGTTGAAACAGCTATTGTATTATTATTATTATTATTATTATTATTATTATTATTATTATTATTATTATTATTATTATTATTATTATTATTATTATTAGTAAGAAATTCACAGTTTCGTGAAAACAAATTGTAAGAAAATATCCACAATTATATATCAAAAAAATATTTCTATGTAAAATATAGATCAAGTACTTTCGAACACCTGAACGGTGTTCCTCATCAGTGTAACGTTACAATGATAAGGAACACCGTTTAGGTGCTCGAAAGTCTTTGTTCTATATTTTTATATAGAAATATATTTTTAATATATAATTGTGGATACTTTTTACATTATTATTATTATTATTTTATTAAAAGTAATGGCTACTTCAGCAGCGTTACACTTGTAGAGATTCTTCTCTATTTTGCGAATAGCGGCTTTTTCAGTGCTACTTAAACAGGCTGTGCGGTACGGTAGTGAGAGCCCGCAGCCCCGCCCCCAGGATAACATCAAGCTGTACTACAAAGCCTTCATGAGTTCCCATTACCGTGAAGAAGAGGACGCCATTAAGAAAATTATTTCCGATAATGTATCCCCGACTGACGACACCAAGAATATCGACCTAATCATATATTACCAGAATCGGAGGACGCGCGATCTTATTATGAAAAATAACCCCTCTCCACAGGTACGAGAACCCCTGAAGCAGACGCATGTAGTGTACCAATATACATGCCCAGTCCGCGAATGCAGCGGCGCCTACGTAGGTATGACTACCATGCGACTGTCGAAGAGACTCTCGTGCCACGCCCAAGAGGGGGCTATAAAGAATCACGCCCGCACCAAACATCACGAGGCCATCTCCCGAGATGTCATCATAAAGAACACGAAGATCATCGGGAAGGCCCCTGATGCCCGTCGGTTGCGCCTGCTGGAGGCGCTACTCATCCAGCAAATAAAACCTACTCTGAATACGACGCAGGAAGAATTTCTCCTCCCTACGAGTATGAGAAGACCTGCCACCAACAATGACACCACCGATCATGACAACTCTATGGATGACAACGCCCCCGAACGAGGTACTCCTGCAGCCGATGGAAATCAAAGTAGCCGTGACGTCACCACAGCGTAGCGCAACGCCCATCAATGTTACAGCGCCGCTTAGGAGGTCCAGGCGGCTGCAGGATATGCTGCAATGCAACCATCGCCCGAAGAAAGTGGCTTGAGACCTGGCTCAGGCAGCCAATGAAAACAAGACTCACCGCCACCAGCCAATAGGAGACAAGCATGGGGCAGACCCCCTGCTGTCAACCACAGATATAAGGAGGACGGACACCGCACCAAGATCAGTCCACCCTCAGCTTCCCAGCCTGAGGATGTCTGGCAGCTCCAGACGAAAGCTCGCTTTAAGAAAGAGAGAGAGGAGGAGAGAAGAGAGAGAGATAGAGAGAGAGAAGAGAGAGGAGAGAGAGAGAGAGAGAAAATAAAAGGTTAATGACTTTGATGACTATGGTATCATAGTTTACTGTCAAAATTCAAAATATATCACCTTTTGAACCCTGTTATTTTTACCAGACCTCTATAGGCGCTCTACTAGCCTGTTTAAGTAGGCACTGCAAAGCCGCTATTTCGCAAAATAAGAAGATCTCTACAAGTGTAACGCTGCTGAAGTAGCCATTACTTTTAATAAAGTATGCTTGAGAGAGGGTCTGCTTCCTAAGTACACTATTATTATTATTATTATTATTATTATTATTATTATTATTATTATTATTATTATTATTATTATTAAATTTTTCGCTTTATATGTCACCCTTTCATGACCCGGATCCTCTTAAACTCGTTTCAGTTCGTAGTAACCACTTTTGAATGGCCTTTGGAACGATGCCAACCTCATTAAGAGCAATTCACGACCCTTCGAGTAATGGAGAGAACCCTTAGTTCAACTCCCTTTCTCTGAAGGCTGACAGAAGAGGCTAAGGAGGAGCTATTTCCTATATAGACCATTTTACAACAGAGAGGATTTACGAAAGGGGTCAAGCAGAGGTCACTGACGACAGGGGTCACATGTCACGAAGAAAGGAGATACAAAAGTGATCTGAGAGAGATCGTTTACGATAGATTCCACCTCGTTGGCAAACGTTAGTCTAAAGAAGAGGAGATAGTGTAAACGTTGGTATTACAGAGAATTGAACAAAAACATACAAAAGAACATTACTAAACATCTACAGATAATATTAAGATAGTTTTGACGATGACAAGTTCCTCGTTGGACGAGTGGTTTTCGCACTCGGCTACCAATCCGGTGGTCCGAAGTTTGATTCTCGGCTCTGCCAACGTGGAATCAGAGGAATTTATTTCTGGTGATTAGAAATTCATTTCTCGATATAATGTGGTTCGGATCCCACAATAAGCTGTAGGTCCCGTAGCTACGTGACCAATTGGTTCCTAGCCACGTAAAAATATCTAATCCTTCGGGCCAGCTCTAGGATAGCTGTTAATCAGCTCAGTGGTCTGGTAAAACTAAGATTTACTTAACTTTTGACGATGATAGTGAGAGAAAATAGCTTGAGAAACGTACACGAGTAACTTGACCAACGTAACCTCTTCCTGAAATGATCGAAGCCAAAGAGGAGAAGAGAAACCTGAGGCAGTAGATAAAAGGAGATTGGAATAAATGGTTGAAGTTGTCAGGTAGCAAAAACTGATCTTCAGGAATTCACGGGAGTCTTGTTCGAATGTGCTGCTTTCCCCTTGAGAGAGCAACTGGCCATGAGTGAGAACCAAAGAGCATCGTTGCCAATTTAGTGGTGCTTCACACATACGCCGATGCATTTACAAACTGGTTCCTTGAATTCTAGTTGTCATAGTAATGCAATAATGATAAAATTGCTCTAATATGTATACATACTACAAATAGATACGCTAATTTCACTTATTTCCACGGTTTTGTGTAAATCTTGTACCCAGTTTGGAGGGTAAACACATACCAATTGGCAACACTGCCACAGAGTGTGCCTGGAACTAGAGGTAAAAATAACGAAGACTAAATCAGAAGCACAAATGTGGACAGAAGCTTCCGTAAAGGAAAGGGATGTTGATAAACAGGAGAGGAAGAATAAGGAGATATCGGAATCATCAGCCATTACGTAGAAATGTGCGAGTAGATGTTTCTGTGTCAATAACGAATGCCAACAGTTTAAAATAACGAAACTATACAAAAATGAATTGACGAAGAGAAAACCTAGGCCTAATGAAGACGTTTGGCTAAGAAAGAGATGTGTCAGATTCTGGTAAATAGTTCTAGTTAAAGATGATGACTAAAGGTTCTCTGGAGCGTCCCTTTGGCCCCTAGCTGCATCCCCTTTCGTTCCATTTACTGGACCTTCATTCTTATTATATCGTCTTCCATTCTGATATCCACCCCCCTCCCTCTAAAACAATCATTTCATAGTGCAATGCGAGGCTTTTCTCCTGTTACACCTTTGAATCAAGCCTACTTACTCTCAATGTCCTTTCCAGCGCTGAATGACCTCAAAGGACCCAGTGCTCGGCCTTTGGCCTCGACTCAATATTTCAGTCCTATAGCAGCCTGTGTAACGACTCAGAAACGGTCGAGGAATTGCTGATAAAGTACTTATTGACGATCATACACAATCCTAAAAGCTAGATTATATAGGATCTTTAATCAAGTAAGTAGTTGACCTTCTAGTGAACACCCAGACCTGAGTTGTTGTTATATAGGCTGAAGGTCATTCAAATACCTGGAACTTCGGTCCCCCAAATAGAAACCAAAATGTCCAATAAGAGCGTTCAGCGAATACACGAAACGGGGTCAAATCCTCCCGTCACATAAGAAAGCAGGAGTGAGATAGATGACCAGCTGATCACTTGGTTACTCGTAAATCGTGGAAGTTCGTTCATTAAATCTCGATTTAATCTTTTAAGTCAAAGTTCGTCCGTCTCTCCCCGTTTGTCTTTATGCAAACAGCTACTATTTGCATACCCATGGCGCTTATGAAAATGCAATACATGCACTTACACATGAATACGCACGCACATACATACACAAATGCAAACACACGCACACACACACACGCATATATATATATATATATATATATATATATATATATATATATATATATATATATATATATATATACTATATATATCTATAGAGAGAGAGAGAGAGAGAGAGAGAGAGAGAGAGAGAGAGAGAGAGAGAGAGAGAGAGAGAATATCCGTTTGTCTTTGGTTCAAGTGTGTTTTTAACTTTGTATACAAATATCTAGAAAAATGTAAAGTAAGAGAGAAAATAGTCAATGAACAACTTAAGTAAAATAAGAAATATTTCTAATTTCAAAAAGCCTTTGAAAAACTCCATATCAACAGATACTGAAGGCAGAGGCTATGTCGATGTTGCCTAAAATACTGAATGAAAGTCCACAAGAGCACATCGCCTTTAAATGAATGGACACTGCTTCGTCCAACGTTATCTTCTTTAGTCCAAAAAGAATAAATTTTTCACTTTTATTAAAAAGTAACACAAATACAATATTTACATTTTCAACAATGTAGGAATTTGTGTTATATTTGACTTCCCTATCGGTAATTGTTCGGTATTATATGCCTTTTTATTTTGATCAAAAGTGTTATTTTCCATATTTGACTTCTATTTCTTCTTCCATCATAATACGGTTTCGGTTGGTTGTTCTGGTTCTAAAGGATGTCTCTCATGGACAGGCATCGCTTAATGTAACATTCTGGCATAAGGCCCCTTTCATATACATGGCCTTATGCCAGGCAAAATACATTCGAGATGGCACAGTTCTTTAAAACCTTTGCACAGACAGTACAGTCTAAGGGAAGATGTGTACATGGTTATTTCAAAAGTGGAATTTTGTTTTTTTCAATTGGGATTCGAAATGGCTCAACCATTCTTTGTCTAAATATTTCTAAACACGTCAACATACAATTAATGTAACCCTGTTAGTTTTCTGTAAAAGAAAACCATTGAGGAGGCTATTTGTCTGTCCATCCTCACCTTTTCTGTCCGCCGTCAGATCTTAAAAACTACTGAGGCTAGAGGGCTGCAAATTGGTATGTATATCATCCTCCCACCAATCATCAAACATTCTAAATTGCAGCCGTCTAGCCATGGCCGTGCGTCTGGCTAAGGTACAGGACAGGCCACCACCGGGCGCTGTACAGAAGCACTTTTTTACTTTTTTCTAGTCGATTCTATCTTCTGACTATCCACTACGACTTATCTGCCGATACAACACTTCACGAAATCCCAAATTTTGCTCAGATTTCCAATGGATAAAAACTGTTCCTTTTTCGAGAAGCTTCGTCATTTGCCGACGCAGACAAGCTCGGCTGAATTCAGAACCAACGCAATCCACATCGGATGCCGAAACGCCCTCGTAAAGAAAGACCTAATTTCTATCATTCACGGCGAATGGGCAAAAGTACTCGATAATGCGAAATTGGATTCGGTCAGTGGGAAATAAAGCGAACGTTTCGTTGGGAAACGAATATCATAAGATTACGTTAATGAAAGCAAAACATTGATAAATAGATCATTATTTTTTTAATAGATTATACTAGGTCACGTGTTCATACGTATAAAAGGATTCCTCTATCTAATCACTGTCAATATTAGATTTAGTCTTTGGAAACCCTATTTATATGGAGTGTCATGCCTTGATGCGGAAATGTAAAAAGCCAGAAATGTCCAGGTGATGTTCTGTCACCTGTTGGAATTATAATATTCAATAGTTTTGATGAGAAGAGGGGTTTTTTTTTCATCTGAATATTGCATAATCTAATTACGCATAAAACTAAGAACGTGAGCTATAAAATTAAATTTATTTATACTGCAATCTGTTTCAAAATCTGTTTTACACTTTACTAAGCTAATATTATTCTTCTTGTATTCTAATACAATTGTATTTATTTATTTATTTATTTATTTATTTATTTATTTATTTATTTATTTATTTATTTATTTATTATTTATTTATCTATTTTTAATAAGAGAGATCTCGTCTCTCCACATTTCCCTTGACCTCTTCTTGCTTCTTCCTAATGAACACCTAAATGTTCTTTGGAAGCTTCAATTTCAAGGTAGTGGCCCCTTTGGTGGGTTTGTTCCATATGAATAGGTTTCATCTATAGTAATAATAATAAAAATAATAATAATAATAATAAGATTATTTATATTTCTGTCATAAATTCATCAGTAAAAAGGATAGTGTAGACACCATCAGCTTTCAAATGGTCTTAGTGGAGTGGTGTGCGTGTCAGGGTGGGGGTATTTGGGGCGTGACTTAGGGTGGAGTTCCTCGGGTTTGGTGTCTCCATCCATTATTGGCAGGAGTCAGCTCAGGTCAGGAAGGGTGTCACCCTCAGGAACTGCATAAAGAAGAATCCCTATTGAAAGTTATATGAATAATAATGGTAACAGGAGCGCAAATGTTTTACAAGATGTATGAATACAAGAAGAAGAAGAAAAAGAAGATTCTCGGGATAGTGTCTGCTCTATGCATGTGTAGAGGATGGATGACGAGGAGGGAGTGAAGAGGGCTTGGAAGGAACCTGTTAGAGGAAGAAGATCGAGAGGGAGACAGAGAATGAGATGGCGAGATAAAGTGAGGGAAGATGTGGAGAGGAAAGGTTTGGGGGAGGATGATGCCTTTGGTAGAAGGCAGTGGTAGAGGAGATGGCGCATCAGGCAACCGACCCCTTGATGTACCGATAACGGTTGGAAAGAAGAAGTTATCCTCTATGGAGATGCAGTGGATTAGTTGGCAACGTATGAATCACAAATCATAGAATAATTTCAATTTGAAGGGGCTATTTTTCTCGTAGGGGTAGCTATGATATAGGTTGATTGTATGAAGAGAATGGGAGAAGACAGCTACATTTGGTGCATCATTCTGAAGTCTAGCGAGAGCAAGGTCCAAAGAGTAGAGATAAAGAAGACATAAAAGGCGTCAAGCTGCTAGCGACGGAGAGACGTTACTGAACGAAGCTTAATAAGGGAGAATAGTCCAATACATGTGAAAAAGATCGACATCGTCCCTATAATATAGTGTATGAAAATAAATGATAGGATTAAAGGACGTATTTTTAACAGCCAAAAGATAAAGGTAATTAATTATATTATCTTATTATTCAACGCACATTATTTCTCAACAACATTTCTAGACAGCATCTCAAGATGTAAGAAGAAGAGACAAATATGACACTTTCAATATTGAATCTACAAAGGGAAACGAAAGACAATTCACGTTTTCATCCTCTAAGTTTGAAACTGCTGTGTTTCTAAATAAAGAAAGAAAAGGTGCTACTTTGGCTTGTTATCTAAGCGTCAACCCCGAGGCGCTAGCACTAACCATAGCGGAAGCTTAATGGGACGCCTTGTTTAGCACTAGCCCCTCGGGAGTCAAAAATATCGTTTATTAACATGATCTGTCGACCAACACTATAGAAATGGGGGTATATAATATTTCGATCCCCCAAGGGACTAGTATTAAGCACAGCGTCCCCATTGAGTGTCCTCGACGGACTAGGTATAATCAGAACGTTGTGTATCAAGAAGCCCTCAATCAAGATCGGGGACATTCAACATGAAGCGAAATTTCGAATTCTTCAGATGTCTCTGGAATGCAGATGAGGCGGGATGAGTTTGATGACGACGGTCCACTATGCGTTTGATCGTCTCAGGAAGGCATTTCACAAATGAGGTATTGCCCCACGTGGAGGGTAGTTTTGGGTATGGAATTCATCTATCTATTCATTTATCTCTCTGCTTAACACACGCTGACAGACACACACACACACACACACACACACACACACACACATATATATATATATATATATATTATATATATATATATATATATATATATAATATAATATATATTATATATATATATATATATATATATATATATATATATATATTTACATGTGCGTGTCTGTATGTATACATATAATTGTATGTGTTTGTGTACAGAGCTCAATAAAAATGATAATTCTTGCAGAAGGTTAGGTTTAGAATAAATAGTGACTGACCCAGGATTATGTTCTTTACTGTATAGAAATATGTTGTCCAGTCATCGCAATTCTAAGTTCCTTGGAGATAGTCCTTGTATTCCTCTTTTATCCAATTTGGGACTTCCACCATTTGGCCTTTGAACTGACAGCTAGCTACTCGTACCACAATGATCCCAATCATTTGTATGACTGGATATACGAGAATTATGGTATCAACGCCTGACTGAATAGTTTTGCTTCACGTTTCTCTGTGAATCACCTTGTAGATCCTATGTAAGGCCGGGAATCGTATATACTTTGAGATCTCTGGGTTTTTGTTGAATATTAACGACAGTTTTATCAACGGTACCGGGGTGGAAGGATATCAAATGCTCCGCACGTCCTAGAGTAGTGTTGCTGTCCAGGAGGGTGATTTTCATTTTGTGATGAACTATCTCTGTTGGTTGGACTGCTGGGATATGATAGAAGTTTTGGTTCGTTTTTGTAGGGCGCTTTCCCAGTCACGCGATGGTTGTTATAAATCAGTTCAAATTCTTGGTCTAAACTATTCTGGAGAGTATAGGACCAGAGACCATCTCTCCTCTCTCTCTCTCTCTCTCTCTCTCTCTCTCTCTCTCTCTCTGAACCATATTAAGTGAGGCTGCCTAAGGGCTGGAAGCCTTCTGGAAAATTCCTTTTCCTAGCAAGTGCTTTTTCTGGGGCTGGTGGCAGAATGTTTAGCAGACTGGTGGGCCTGTTGTCTTGATGGTATATGCCATGCTATGCTAGGATCCCAGGCGTTTGTTTGAATTTGTGCCTGAACAACTGCAGGAGGGAATGGGGGATCATGGGATCTACTAAAGAGATGGATGGCTGTATGAGGAGTGATGAGTGGAGTGGTGCCGTCTGGAAGAAGGCCAGATCATGAAGGTGGCAGTGAACAATGAGCTAGTTAAGACGTCTTGGAAAGTTGGCCCCAAGCTAGGGCATCTGGGCATTGATGACAGTGAAGTCTCACAGGTATTTCGTACCCAGAAGGTGAATAATAAGGTTTTCAGTGGCTGTATGAAGGTATTGGGCTGTTGCTGTTGTTGGCTATTAAATGTAGGCTGCTGCCCAGGAACTTCCAGCAATCCTCTGCTGACGTTGGCAGGACCAACTTGAAGTCCCCTTTGTCTATCAGGAACCTCCTTCAAATGAATGATTGGTGATACAGAACCTGTTGGAGAGGTTACTTGTCTGACTTATGGTAGACACTGCTCCACATGGTTCTGGGGTGTCTGTTCTTGGCCACTTTCCTGTATCTCTAATTGTATATACAGATGACAAGTAGGAAGGGACCTTCTTTTGTTGCTAGCTTCTGCTTGGGTATCTTTGTCTCGGTCCAATCAACCTTGGTTCTGTAAATGGTAATGCTGGTTGTTCCAAGGCCTTGGAGACCTCTAGAAACTCAGCTGCCTTTTTCAGGAGTTCTGCCACCTCTCTGCTCTCTGTATTATGGGGGCCAGCACAGAAGTTGGTTGGAAACCTATGGAGCCTTTCCTCTTTTGCCAGATTGCCTTTGTGTGTTCTCTATCAGTGTCAAATTACAGGGGTATTGGCAGACACTCAAGTTCATCTCAGAATGCCTTTTCTGCTGTGTTCAGCAGGTTGAGAGCCTGTCAAGCTTGGCCTGATCAAGTGGGGGCAGGGGGAACTTTGCTGTAAGGAATGACTACAGGTCCTTTTCCTCATACAAGGACCTGTGCTAGTTCCTGGTACAGGTCTTTATACGAGATCCCCTCACCCTGGGCATCAGGAAAACAGGTCATCTAGGGGAAGATGGCATCTGAGATTAATGTGAAGATATTGCCTTCTTTGTTGAACTTGTGAAGTAGCAAGGTGGAATTGCATATAACGCTACAGATACATTCAGACTGTTTAATTGTCAAGCAAGAAGGCAGACGGTGGTTGATGGCATATATGTTTGGTTACTCACCAGTAAAGTTCCTGTAAACATTATCCTTGTGAGATCATTTTCACAGTGGTTGGCATGGCTGTATCAAGTCTGTTAGGTAGCATGAAATCTG
>NC_061098.1:43100872-43120769 GCF_015104395.2 Macrobrachium nipponense | reverse complement strand
AGATAACCATTGGCGCAGAAAGATTAAATTGCCAGAGGAGTGCTTATTATACTCTAAAATTCCATCCCATTGTGGAAAGTACATAGAATGTGTTCTCGCAATCTTGCCAAGATGCTTCCGTTGGTAATATTCCATAAAATTGCGTATTCATAGAACGTCGGAATCTAAAGCCTTCGCTTTTAGGAAAAAAAAAAAAAGTATAAAAGGAAAGGGTGGGTCTATTTGAATTTCAGATGCGTAACATAATACGCGGAATACTTTCATCTTTGAAGGTTCTTGATCGAAACAGAATCGCTCAGCTTTTCATTCCTACTGATGTTCATAGGGTACTTTGGAAAGTCTCTGACTTGTTGCTTAGTTATTCTTGAACTGATATAATCAAAGATCAAAGTAGCCATTCCATAGGTGTAAATCATCTGGGACCTGACAAAACAAACAATTAGATAAGCGTCTCCTCTAAGCTAGACAAGAAGATCTTAATTGAAGATCCTTTTTTGTCTCGCGCATTTGGCCTTTTATTCTATGTTGCAATGTTGATATAAATGTGCTTTGCTACGACTGCCAGGGCCGAAGGGCCGTTGTGAAGACCGTCAAGTAATGCCTACTATTCACCACGTGAAGTGCACAGAAAACATTATCCCCCTATCGGCGTGTTGGGGATTATCATACAAGAAAGTCATGCAAATGATCTGGATTCATCCTAGTAGTAGCATGAAGTCATTCAAGGATAAGTAATTAAAACACCCAACAACGCATTGGATAACAAATCCGAGGAACCAATAGAATAAACGTGTCTTCATTTCTCCAGGTCTTGACAAACGAAGATTAATTGTCTATTGAATCAAGAGACGAAATAAAGAAAGAAACATTTCTTGTTTCCAATGAAGGCTTCGGGGATCACCTTCAGTTTCTGTTCTGTCTCACAAGCAAAATAGTCGACATCTCTGATGAGAATTTCTATACAGGATTAGGTCGTGTCTTTCAGTAAGCTGATAATTTTTATTTCCCCCGAAAATTGCTCAGATTTTTCAGATGACATTCACATTGAAGCTTAATATTTCTCTCTCTCTCTTACTTTATAAACACACACACACACAAACATAATAATAATATATATATATTATATATATATATATATAATTTATACATATATATTATATAATATATATATTATATATATATATCTATAACATTATATCTATATATATTAATATATATTACATATATATATATATATATTATTATATATGTATATATATATATATATATATATATATATATATAATATATATCTATATATAATATATATTATATAAATATATAATTATATATAGAATCGTGATATCGATATTGCTCTCTCTTTTTCATCATCAGTCTATAAACTTTTACTATGTTCTGTCCTTGTGAGTTTTAGTTCACTTTGTATTTTTAAACGATTCTTACAATAAAAAAATAATCTTTTTTTATGATTTGATGTTTATAATTCATACTTTATTACCTGTAAATGGTTTACTATGACATCTGCTTCTATGTTTTGAAGTTGGCCTAGATATATATATATATATATATATATATATATATATATATATATATATATATATATATATATATATATATATATATATATATACATATATATATATATATATATATATATATATATATATATATATATATATATATATATATATATATATATGAATAACTTAATCACGAAGTATATTAAAACGTGATGCTATGTATAAATAAAGGTATTTTTGCCACGAAGGAAAAAATGAAAAAACGAGTTAACCGAGTACTTTCGGTCCTATTCGGACCCTTTACTCGCTAACTCGTTTTTTCATTTTTTTTCCTTCGTGGCAAAAATACCTTTATTTATATATATATATCTATATATATATATATATATATATATATATATATATATATATATATATATATATATATATATATATATATATATATATATATAGTATATATATACATATATATATATATATATATATATATATATATATATATATATATATATATATGTATATATATGCTATATCTATATATATATTATATATATATATACTATATATATATATATATATATATATATATCTATATATATATATATATATATATATATTATATGATATATATATATATATGTATATATATATATATATATATATATATATATATATATATATATATATATATATCTATATATATATATATATACATATATATATGTTTTAGGGCTGTTGCCTTGTATAATAAGGCACCCTATGAGGTAATGTTAGACTTGCGATAATCTTACGCTAAGTCGGTTGGTATTGCACTTAAATATTTATGGGAGTGTCTTGGGGTTTGTAGATACTTACGAAGTCTGGTATTCATCTTCTTGGTTATTCTACGACGATGTGTTAAACTCATGATGTTTCGGTGATTAGGTGAGGAATCTAGTAGAAACCACGAAGTACAAAAATACTTATATTCTCTGAATTTACATGGTGAATTCTATTCTCTACATGATAAAGCTTAGGTAAAGAGGTACAGGTCTTCTAATGACAATAGCTAACTCTATTCTGCTTCAACTACCATCTCGGTTACCAGTCATAAAGGAACAGACAGTAGTTCGAACATATGAACATACATACAGATGACATAGTTACATACGAACACACAATCAAATGAGACAGGCTACAGATCACTTAGGCCGTTTGAATTATAGGTCGCGGTAGTCTCAAGCAGGGAGCTTGGACTAGAGTTTATAAACAAATGAATGACTACAGGTGACGGCATGTTTATCTTAGCCTACTTTTATTGTATACGTCTCTTTAGCGTCTCTAGTCTGATCACATTCCTGCAAGCAATCTGGTTGACCTCTTTAGTTTTAGTCTTTTATATATATGGACTAACATTCCATATTTTTATTATGTAAACACTTACATTAGCTGGTCAGACTACCAAAACCAACTACTGAATATTACTCAAACTTGACTTGCATTTGACTTATAGAGTGATACAGACACTATGTGAATATATATATATATATATATATATATATATATATATATATATATATATATATAATATATATATATATATATATATATATATATAAGTAAATAAAAATTCATGGTGTACATAAAATTGATTCAAGTAATAAAATATAAAACAATGATATTGGTAAATAATAGTGATCACGTGATATATAATGATACAGTTTTTCACTTCATCTCATTAAGATACATATGCTACAGAAAATACTAATGTACTCTGACAATTGCATAGAATGAAGATTAACATGATAAAAATCATATTTTAACTGATAAAAAATTTCATATATGAATAGTTATAAAATTATTAAATGTTTATGCTGATTGATTCATTGCTTTTTATGCTAAATGTTATATATCTGATTCATTAATCCACATACTAACTCATATATAACTGTAGATATTGGTAAGATAAAAGGTAACAGATTGATTATAGGCTACTGATTTGTTTATACATATGTATATGGATTCATATAATTATGATTAATATATGTGCACTTTAAATAGATTCCTATTGCGTACACGCAAAGATATATTTCGATTCCGTTATTTATGATCATTATATATAGATTCCTAGTGCGTACACGCAAAAAAATATACTTTCGATTCTGTTATTTCATATGATCATTTATCTATATAGGATACATGACCGAGGTTATATATACTTAACATTTAACTAGCTTTCGAACAACTTTTCGTCCATTACACAGTTCCAGACAACCACCTATAGCCAAATGAAACGGCCAATTTCAATGGTTAAAACAAGGGAAAATTTGCCTGGGCGGGTCCAACGTTCTATTTTTGTGCTCATACTTATTCTCTGCATCCTAAGCTACACGATTACGTTCGCGATGAATAAAATCATCCCCAGCACGAGTCCTTCGCCAGCAAAGTAGAGTTGAATATCCTTCGGGTCGTAATTTGTCGGAAGTATGTCCCTTTTGTAGTCGATTTCTCCGACAGCCGCCGGAGCGTTCTGCATTAAAACGAGATTAACGACGAGATACGGTGTCGGTCGAAGAAGTCCTTGATGGTGCTTATTCCTTTCACATTGTAGGCGGGTTGTTACTCGACTGCCGTCGTCCGCAGCGACGAACGATTTTTTGAAGTTGCGATGTGAAACTCTCGTACTGCAGGATACTGTATCAGGTTCCATTAATCAGCCTGCAAGTGAAATTATACTTGTCACAAGGGCAAAGTAAATTCAGACGACATCCAAATACAGGGGAGGGGAGAGAGCCATTTAGACCAGACTTAACCCACATGAATTCGCTGATATTTTGGAATTCAAAAGAGTCAGCTGTACAAACTTTTTTATCCATGGCATTAACAATGAGTGAACCTATCCAGGTCTATGATGACTGTAAAAATATCCATAATTATAAATAAACAGGAATATCAATACGAATCCCAAAGAAAATTTGATATTACTGGTAGTAAATTACTAGACAAAGAAGTGGAAAACGGAGTCAAAGAGAAGATTAATCATGATTCTTTATTTCTCTATGCTAACTGAAATTAAGTTGTGATAAAACAAAATCTGATCCTATGTGCCCTAACAAAAGTTTCATATTCAATTTTCTCGCGCGCATCCTCTGAGGTTAATTTTTAAAACTTTATTTATAGGCAGGCGATGCAACAAAAGAACCCACTATGTAACTAATTTCTATATAAAACTTTGGTTTTTTCAAGAAAATTGTGGACATTTTCCCATAAATGAGATTTTACTTGAATTGCGATAGACTAATGTTGCAAGTAAATATTTCATATCCATAACTTGATAATTCTAAATGTCCGTTTACCCATGTCATAAGCTGAATTATTGACTCTAATTGTCTATGAGGTTCAGAAAAAAAAATTAATTCATTTTGTGTTATAGAAATTCTATTTTGCTTTATTTTTGTTTATTCATTTTAAAACGATTGCAAGTCCTTAACTAAAATTGCATTGCACACACGGATAAGAATAGGTTATGTGGTATGTCATGTGAAGTTCATGAGCTAAGCATTCCTTTCTCCAGTCAATCTGCTTCGCAAGCAGAGACGACACACAGATGAAGCCTGTGTAAGCAGATTATTGAGGTTAAAAGGAACAAATGCTGATACGGCAATGATGATGTCGTCACTTGGCAGGCGATTGCTCTCAACCAGCTAAGAGTTACGTGACTTGCTGTAATTAAATACGACTTTAGTATTTTCGAATTATATTTTTTTGTTTTTAATACTCGACCCACACGAGAAGAATGTCTGAAAAAAAAAAACAGTACCAAAATTGAACAATATATTAGTTTCATGTTGGAAATCTGCATGATTGTAAATAACTGTAATTATGTTAAGTGAAATATTCCTTATTCAAACTAATGAAAAAAGGGTTTTCTCCATACAAATTTTATATATACTATTTGACCTGTATAAGATTACTCGCATAGATATACATTTTCACTTCTAGACTTCCTGACTTTAAAATCTCTTTTATTTTATTTTGTTTTATTTATTTATTATTATTATTTTATTATTTTTTTTTCATTGACTACGAATATAAATCACCGGACAGACAATATGTCAGTAGGTTTTGATATGTGTTTGAACTTTTAGCTTATTTGTCATTACTTAAGCGTTAAGTTAGAGTTCAAATCTTTACGCATATATATTTGGATATTTAATTAACCTATGGTTACGTTGTGCTTATTGATTTTATCGTGATTCCTTTTTTCTTATAATTTGTAACCCTTCCGACTTCTTACGGAGTGTATTATATTGACTCCACTTGTATCCATATTTATTTTATTTTTTATATTATTTATTTATATATATATTTTTTTATATATATTTGATAAAATTAAGGTTGGCTTGAATATGTGATAAGTGTTCTAGCGGCGTACCGTATAAGGCTACTTGCGGTATCAAAATATGAAAATGATAAAGGTATTTTGAAAACCCGCCGGCGAGCAACCGCTATAATCCAGTTCGGATCCAATATCACGAGTTGTAACTCGTAAGACATTGACACTTTCTTATTTATCTCTTATTCTACCAAACCGATTGACTGGGTGATAAAATATATTATTGGTTTTCTTAATGGATAGGAATTCACACAACGCGTTATGGAGATTATTATTGATTTACACCACCCGAGTCCCAGATTATTATGTGTTGAATTCCATGTTTACTGATTTAGCACTCATAAATATTCCTAACGCACTCAATTGCGGTGTTTGTTTTTTAGTGCTATTAATTCTATATAACGTGTCAAGGAACTATTGACACTAAGAAGTGTTTATTCCCTCTGTCAGACTCATAATTCCTGTTAATAATTCTACATATATTCTTTCAAGGATTGATTTGGCACAGGATAGGCCTTAACTGACAGGTGTCTTAGTGTGTCCCTTGTTTTCATGACACGTGTTACAATCAGTTATGTGCTTTTTATATCTGTAAGCATTGTAGGCCAGTAAAACAGTGATTTGGCTTTCTGTGACATAGTAGGGAAACCTGGATGAGACGGAAATGACAAAAAACCAGTTTAGGACGATTGGTATGAAAGAGATTATTACTACAACTACCGGTCATTAGTCACCTGCTGTGTTCTTCGGGTTTTCCTCGTCACGGACCTACATAATATACATTTGATTACATTATTCTGATACACTACTTTAAATATACTTTTGCTTTAGGGTTTCTGCTCGAAGTGTTTATTGTTTTTTGCTTAGCCGCTGACCCTGTTTCCGTTCGAAGTGTTTTATTGTTTGGTGTTTATTGTTTTGGTTATGTCTGCTGACCCTTGTTTCTTTGTTCACTTTGTAACAGTTCTGCGCTCCAACCCAGATATTCAATGCTCGCGATCTCTTGGGTTAAGGAATTTTCTTGTTTAGATACGGTTTTAAACAATAGGCACGGATCGTTTCTATATTTTTTAGTCTAATTAATGGTTCTTTGCAATATGGTGCGGGATTGCGGGATAATGCGTCAGCTATGATAATTGCTTTCCCAGGTAGATATCTTATCTTGGCTCCAAAGACCTGAATGATCATTTGTCACAGAGTTCCTTTTGGACTGTGATTAAATCCTTTGAAAAAAACTCGGTAAGTGCATGGTCAGTAAGGATTTTAACAGGATAGCCGTAGATTATGAACTTAAAATGTACTAGTAAGTTAACGATACCTAGCCCTTCCTTGCCTATTACTGCATATTTACTTTCGAGGGCTTTAGTTTACGTGAATAAAAAGCTATAGGAAAGAACTGTTTATCATATTACTGAAGTAGTACCCATCTTACCCTTTGGTCTGAGGCGTCTGTTGCAATAAAAAAAAAATTCCTTATTTAAATCAGGGATTTTTAAGTTAGGTGAGCTGCATATTCCGCTTTTAAGATATCGAACGCCTGTTTGATGCTTTTTAGACCATAATAAATCTACGCTCTTCTTCATAAGATCTGTTAAAGGAGCTGTCATGATTGAAGAGTTACATATTTTCATACGATTGTAATACCCACTACAGCGCAAAAGTGCTGTATCCCCCTTTTTATGTTAATAGGTACCGGAAGTTATGAATAGCCGACACCTTACCATGGACTACTTTAAGACCTTGACTAGACACATAAAACCTAGATAAACATGTTCGGTTTTTAAAAACTCACATTTAGGTATTTTACTCTGAGATTATTTGTCTTTGTCTCTGTAGCACTAGCTCTAGTTTATGTGAATGTACTTCTATAAGGTATTAGAAAAGATTACAAGACCAACCAATAGGCATGTAGGGTATCCCTAAAAGTCTCCAAACACTATATTGTAATTGGGGTGCAACGTAAGCCGGAGGCATACGTAAAAATCGATAATGTCCCCTGAGTGTGCTGAAAACGGTATATGAGGTACAATCACTTTAGGTAATGGTATCAGGTAAAAGCCTTTAAGTAAGTCCAAGCTGGTGAAAAATTTATTCTAACCTAACAGAGATAAGATGTCGTCGGTACATGGCACTGGAAACTGTCGGGAGTCGTTTCCCTTGTTTAAGCGACAGAATCTACGCAGATACGCCAAAATTCCGATCTTTTATGGCATGACGTTTGAGGGAAAAATTATATGGGCTTATTTGATTTCCTAATGACTCCTATTACTAACATTTTTCAACTTCGTCATTTATCTCTATTTTGAAATTTCATTGGGGTTCTACACGAAGGTACGTATATAGCTTTATGTTTGTCCTTAGACCGTATTTTGTTTTCAATGACATCCGTCTCTCCCAGAGATCACTCGCTAGTGGAGAAACTTCCTGGTATTCAGATAAAAGATAAAAAAAAATTTCTGCTGAATCACCTCTGCTTGAATGACTTTACGGATATTACTTTAGATAGAGTATAAGGGAGATTCATCTACGACTGATTGGGCGTGATTAAAAATTAGCAACTATAAAAAATACGATATTATAACTTCCGTATCCACGATATGTATACGTTTGTGGATCACTAGATTTAACTTGTTGCTGCTAGTCAACAGTGTCTAGGGCTTTGTTCGCGGAAATCGTTATATTTCAGAGTGTCGGGAAGGATTAAAATTTCATTTCCCAGCAAAGTCTTTTACACGCACTAAGACATTCGAGGGTGCATGCTTCTCGAGATTTTGCGTGCAAACTGCAACTGCGGTTTGTGGGAGAATTCTGTTGGTCATTTGAACAATGTTAAGATTTATGAGACAAATGTATAGTTCCTTTATATAAGTTATTATTTGATTAATTGTCTCTTTTTTTTTTTTTTTTTTTTTTTTTTTTTTTTTTTTTGTTCAAACTGATTTTAATATGTTTGAAGGTTTATAGGAATTTTTTTTCTTTGATAAACACGCCTTATTTTGCAGGTGTAAGATAATATTTTGTATATCCCTATATGGATGTCTTACAATTACACTAGATACAGATCAATGTTTTTTATAACTATAGAGGTATCTGTAAGCGCTCGCTTTATTCCGGACTTCTCATTAGGGAAGTTCGAACAACAGATGGTGAGTCCGTAAACATACAGGAATATTACGTGTACTAAGAATAAAACAAGATATTCTAATTTTTTACGGCGCGTACAGTTGGGCTTAATTCACCAGATTTATTATAACTTAATGTATTAAAATTACTAGAACCTGCTCTGATTACTTGATACTGTCGTGTGATGCATAGGGAAATTCCTTTTTAATTTTAAAAAGTATTTGGCATGTATAATCCAACATCGCTTTTCCCACTCTGCTAGAGTCGCTTATTGTGTGGAATTTGCTATGCTTTGAACACTTCAGCAGTTTTGACTGACCTTGACCGCTTGACTAGGTGACACAGTAACCGAGTTTGCTTGTTTGATTCTGAACGGGCTACTGTTTCTATTTCTTTTGTAATAATTAGGATCCTTCTCTTTATTACCATCGGCAACATATTGTGTGTGTTTAGCATTATGTTTGCTGGTAGTTATAAAACAAATGAATGACGGAACTATTAGGAACTGAGCGATTACTATTAAGACAAGTTAATTATCTACTGCATTCAATTATTAACTGTTTGTACTTCATTCTTTGCTAAAATTTGAAATAGTGAGGGATCCTGGTCAGCGCATTTAGCCTAATGAAATTTTTTATAGACATGTTATTCCTTGCAATCCGAAGCCGTATTTTTAAAGTTAAGTTGAGTCATTGAGGTTCGATATTTTATATAACTAAAAAAAACTCAAGGCTAAAAACTGCGATAAGGACTTTGCAAAGGAGCATTTATTGTCATGACCCGAAATAGTGTTACCTCTAATTTATATAGATTTGTACGGGTGTTCCACTTGTTTTGTGTGTTTTCTAATCACTACGGTTGCCTAACGACCCTATCCATGCATCGTATAAATACAGACGTCCATTCCTGCGTAAAACGCATATTCACTGTTAATATGATTTGTTACGTAAGGGATTAATAATCACCCAAAATGATAAAATTAACATAGTATATGATTATGATATTTCAGTAGAACTTCTGGAAACAGACACTCAAAGATAAAAACTCGCAGTAGCGAATCTCAATAATGTAGATAATTTCTGTAAAAAACTATGATTAAGAATGTCTTGTAACTTCAGCCACAGGAATAACGAATTCGACCTGCAAAGGAAACACTCAAAGTTACTCCAAATGAATAAAAAATTGTACTTAGCTTGCTTTTGTGGGAAGTTACGGTGTTCCGATAAACGACACACGCCTTGGTCCTCCTTCTCTATTTAGTGGATGACCTGTTTGGCTTCAGTTTCCCCCGTGCGCATTGTTTCGATGATTCGAGCCCTTGAAAGATCCGATGCTGCAGACTCGTTCGGTTTGTTTCTTGAAGTGCCGGAAACGCTCACTAACGATGTTTTCTTGAATGATTCTAATGAGAGACGAAGCTTGCGTTGCCGTAGGAAAAGGACACGTCGGTTTTGTTTCTTGAAGTTATTCACTAAACGATGATACTAGGTTGCTTGAAGAATCTGCTGCTTTCGTCGTCGTTGAAGAGTTCTTATATGATACTTCATTATTCTGATTTTTCTTCGGAGAAGTTGTAGAGTTCTTCTGGTCCACTGCCACCACTTTTAGGGCTTGTGCCTTGTATGATAAGGCGCCCTATGAGGTAATGTTAGACTTGCGATAATCTTACGCTAAGTCGGTTGGTATTGCACTTCCATCTTCAATGGAGTGTCTTGGGGTTTGTAGATCACTTACGAAGTCGGGATTATCTTCTTGTTTATGACGACGATGTGTTAAACTCATGATGATTCGGTGAGGAGGTTCTTGTAGAAAACACGAAGTATAAAAATATATATATTCTTCTTAGTTTACATGGTGAAGATCAGTTATGATTGTACAAGTCTTCTAATGACGATAGCTTGATCGCTTCTGCCAATGATGATGGCTAATTCATTCTCTCTACATGATAAAGCTTAGGTAAAGAGGTACAGGTCTTCTAATGACGATAGCTAACTCTAATCTGCCCGTCTACCATCTCTGTTACAAGTTATGAAGGAAGCAGATAGTAGCTCGAACATATGAACATACAATCAAATGAGACACGCTACAGATCACGTAGGCCGTTTGAATTATAGGTCGCGGTAGTTGTCTCAAGCAGGGAGCTTGGACTAGAGTTTATAAACAAATGAATGACTACAGGTGACGGCATGTTATCTTAGCCTACTTTTATTGTATACGTCATCTTTAGCGTCTCTAGTCTGATCACATTCCTGCAAGCAATCTGGTTGACCTCTTTAGTTTTAGTCTTTTATATATATGGACTAACATTCCATATTTTTATTATGTAAACACTTACAATAATAATAATAATATAGTCTTGGAGTACCTATTAAAAGAAGATAAACGATTTCCCCTTGTTTTGTGGTTGGTGGGGAATTTTAACGTCACTATAAAATATCTATTTCCAGATGTTTTTTCTTTTGTTCCTTAATAGGGACCTCATAAACGTTGACGACTTTTTTTTTTATCATACTTTATTGTTTTTGGCATGAAATCGCGAACATTTCTAAAAATAATTACTACTATGAATCCAAAAGGTTTGCTAGATAACTGTTTTGGGCTATCGCTTATCACGCTTTTTGCTGATACGTAGATTACAATTATTCTTAGTTTTTATAACATTTCTTTATCTTAAGTCAATCGTTGGAAAAATGTTTTTATCTTGCTTAAATATCTCGCAAGGTTTCAGGAATTGTAGCGGTTTTTGCGCTAAATTTATAAGTGATTGTTAATAGATTTGTGATTTAGCAGTAATTTGGCTTTTTTTTAGCCACCGAAAATTGTTATATTTATTTCTCATTATCCAATGTCAATTTAGATTAGAATATATATATATATATATATATCTATATATATATATATATATATATATATATATATATATATATATATGATATATATGGATATAATTATATATATATATATATATATATATATAACTATATATATATATATATATATATATATATATATATATATATATGTATACTATATATATATATATATATATATATATATATATAATATATATATATATATATATATATATATATATATATATATATATATATATATTATATATATATATACAATAATATGTGTTTGTGTGTATGTCTGTGAATTTTTATTTTTGTTTGTTTCTTTTTCTATGTCCATGTCTGTGCTGTCAAGGACGCGTGTATGCATACATCCTTGCGCAAGTGCGAGTGTTGAATGTGTGAGTTGTACATGCAAATTTAGAAGACTGGAGATACACCTTCAGTACTTTCACACAAAATCACTGAGTAGGTGGCACCATCATCTTTATAATGGGAGACTAATGTGATTTTGGAATCCTTACTATATTCCACCCACCGTTGGACTGTGGAACAGTCTCCTAGAGGATGTCTTGTAATTGGAACTTCTAAGTTCCAGCGATAAAGCAATACATTATTACCCTGATACTATTCTTCATGCATTTTAATACATTTTTTATCTGTTTATCAATTTAATTATCTATTTTTCCTTTTTTATTGAGTGGGATCTCTTCTTTGTGTCCTTTTCCTTTTACCGCCCTCCTTACTTCTTCCTAATGAACACCGCATTCTCTGGAAGCTTAAATTTGAAGTCAATGGCACCTGTGGGGGATGGGGAGGAGGGGCCTTGTTCATATGACTAGGTTTCATCTACTGAATAATAATAATAATAATAATAATAATAATAATAATAATAAAATAATAATAATAATAATAATAATAATAATAATAATAATAATAATAATAATAATTAAGCCACAGAAGTGTTAAAAATATATTTTTGTACAATGTTGAAATTTTTAACAATACTGTGGCTTTTAATTGCCAATATTATAGCCTCGTTACAGAGGTTCCTTAGTCAATAATAATAATAATAATAATAATAATAAAATAATAATATATAATAATAATAATTTGTTCTACTGAAGGAGATACTGCTTCAGCTGCATTGCTTTTATAGAAAGTTCTTTTTCTATTCTTTTTATTACGAATTTTTTCTATTTTACATTGAAAAAACCATAATAAAAAGAATAGAAATAATTTGTACAGTCTCCTTCAGTAAAACATGCTTGGGGATAGAAATATTATATACCCCCATTTCTATAGTGTGTGGTCGACATATTATGTTAATGATGATTTTTGACCCCCGAGGGGCTAGTGCTAAAACAAGGCGTCCCATTGAGCTCCGCCATGTTTAGTACTATCACCTAGGAGGTGACGCTTAGGTAACAAGCCAAAGTAGCGCCTTTCAAACTTAAAGGATGAAAACGTGAATTGTCTTTCGTTTCCATTTGTAGATTCAATATTGAAAGTGTCATATTTGTCTCTTCTTCTTACCATTTTGAGATGCTGTCTAGAAATGTTGTTGAGAAATAATGTTCGTCGAATGATAAGATAATATAATTACCTTCACCTTTTGGCTGTTAAAAATACGTCCTTTCATCCTATCATTTATTTTCAAACACTTTATAATAGGGACGATGTCAATCTTTCTCACATGTATTGGACCATTCTCCCTTCTATTAAGCTTCGTTCCCTAACGTCTCTCCGTCGCTAGCAGCTTGACGCCTTTTATGTCTTCTTTACCTCTACTCTTTGGACCATGCTCTCGCAAGACTTCAGAATGATGCACCAAATGTAGCTGTCTTCTAACATTCTCTTCGTACAATCAACCTATATCATAGCTGCCCCTACGAGAAAAATCTCCCCATCAAATTGAAATTATTCTATGATTTGTGATTCATTCGTTGCCAACTAATCCACTGCATCTCCATAGAGCATAACTTCTTTCCAACCGTTATCGTACAGCTAGGGTCGGTTGCCTGATGCGGCCATCTCCTCTACCACTGCCTTCTACCAAAGGCATCATCCTCCCCCAAACCTTTTCTCTCCACATCTTCCCTCACTTTATCTCGTCATCTCATTCTCTGTCTCCCTCTCGATCTTCTTCCTCTAACAGGTTCCTTGCAAACCCTCTTGATTCCCTCCTCGTCATCCATCCTCTACATATGCATAGAGCAGACGCCATCCGAGAATCTTCTTATCTTCTTCTTCTTCTTGTATTTATACATCTTGTAAAACATTTGTGCTACTGTAACCATTATTATTCATATAACTTTCATGAAGGCTTCTTCGTTAGGCAGTTCCTGAGGGTGACACCCTTCCTGACCTGAGCTGCCTCCTGCCAATAATGGATGGAGGACACCAAACCCGAGGAACTCCACCCTACGCACGCCCCAAATACCCCCACCCATGACACGCACACCACTCCACATGAGACCATTAAATTTGAAAGCTGATGGTGTCTGCACTATCCTTCTTATTGATGAATTTATGACAGAAAAATAAATAATCGTATTATTATTATTATTATTATTATTATTATTATTATTATTATTTATTATTCTTTAATAGATGAAACCTATTCATATGGAACAAACCCACCAAACTTGGCCATTTCCCTGAAATTGAAACGTCCAAATAATATTTAGGTGTTCATTAGGAAGAATTAAGAGGAGGTCAAGGGAAATGTGGAGAGAATAAAAATAAATAAATAAATAAGTACAAATACAAGAATAATAATGTTAGCTTAGTAAAGCATAAAACAGGTTTTGAATCAGATAGCAATATAAAAAGATTAAATGTTATAACTCATGTTCTTAGTTTTATGCGAAGTTAGATTATGCAATATTCAGATGAAAAAAAAAAATGTTCTCTTATTAAACATATTGAATTATTTATAATTCCAACAGTTGATAGAAACATCACCTGGACATTTCGGGCTTTTTAAGTCTGCATCAAGGCATATAAATAGGGTTTCCAAAGACTAAATCTAATGTTGATAGTTATTAGATAGAGGAATCCTTTTATACGTATGAACACGTGACGCAGTATAATCTATTAAAAAAAATAATACTCTATTTATCAATGTTTTTTGCTTTCATTAACGTAATCTTATGATATTCGGTTTCCCAACGAAACGTTTCGCTTTAGTTTCCCACTGACCGAATCCAATTTCGCATTATCGAGTACTTTTGCCCATTCGCCGTGAATGATAGAAATTAGGTCTTTCTTTACGAGGGCGTTTCGGCATCCGATGTGGATTGCGTTGGTTCTGAATTCAGCCGAGCTTGTCTGCGTCGGCAAATGACGAAGCTTCTCGAAAAAGGAACAGTTTTTATCCATTGGAAATCTGAGGCAAAATTTGGGATTTCGTGAAGTGTTGTATCGGCAGATAAGTCGTAGTGGATAGTCAGAAGATAGAATCGACCAGAAAAAAGTAAAAAAATGCTTCTGTACAGCGCCCGGTGGTGGCCTGTCCTGTACCTTAGCCAGACGCACGGCCATGGCTAACTTTAACCTTAAATAAAAGAAAAACTACTGAGGCTAGACGGCTGCAATTTAGAATGTTTGATGATTGGTGGGAGGATGATATACATACCAATTTGCAGCCCTCTAGCCTCAGTAGTTTTTAAGATCTGACGGCGGACAGAAAAAGGTGAGGATGGACAGACAAATAGCCTCCTCAATGGTTTTCTGGGTTACAGAAAACTAACAGGGTTACATTAATTGTATGTTGACGTGTTTAGAAATATTTAGACAAAGAATGGTTGAGCCATTGCGAATCCCAACTGAAAAAAACAAAATTCCACTTTTGAAATAACCATGTACACATCTTCCCTTACACTGGACTGTCTGTGCAAAGCTTTAAAGAACTGTACCATCTCGAATGTATTTTTGCATGGCATAAGGCCATGTATATGAAAGGGGCCTTATGCCAGAATGTTACATAAGCGGATGCCTGTCCATGAGAGATATCCTTTAGAACCAGAACATCCAACCGAAACCGTATTATGATGGAAGAAGAAATAAAATTCAAATCATAGAAAATAACACTTTTTGATCAAAATAAAAATAAGGCATACAATACCGAACAATTACCGATGGCGAAGTCAAATATAAAACAAATTCCTGTATCGTTGAAATAATGTAAATGGATTGTATTTGTTTTTTTGGTTTTTTTTTTTAAATAAAAGTGAAAAATATATTCTTTTTAAACTAAAGAAGATAACGTTGGACGAAGCAGTGTCCATTCATTTAAAGGCGATGTGCTCTTGTGGACTTTCATTCAGTATTTTAGGCAACATCGACATAGCCTCTGCCTTCAGTGCTGTTGATATGGAGTTTTGCAAAGGCTTTTTGAAATTAGAAAATATTTCTTACTTTACTCAAGTTGTTCATTGACTATTTTCTCTCTTACTTTACATTTTTCTAGATATTTGTGTACAAAGTTAAAAACACACTTGAACCAAACACAAACGGATATTCTCTCTCTCTCTCTCTCTCTCTCTCTCTCTCTCTCTATATATATATATATATATATATATATATATATATATATATATATATATATATATATATATATATATACATACATACATGTATATATATATATATATATATATATATATATATATATATATATATATATATATATATAATATATATATATATGCGTGTGTGTGTGCGTGTGTTTGCATTTGTGTATGTATGTGCGTGCGTATTCATGTGTAGGTGCATGTATTGCATTTTCATAAGCGCCATGGATATGCAAATAGTAGCTGTTTGCATAAAGAGAAACGGGGAGAGACGGACGAACTTTGACTTAAAAGATTAAATCGAGATTTAATGAACGAACTTCCACGATTTAGGAGTAACCAAGTGATTAGTTGGTCATCCATCTCACTCCTGCTTTCTTATCTGACGGGAGGGATTTGACCCCGTTTCGTGTATTCGCTGAACGCTCTTATTGGACATTTTGGTTCTATTTGGGGGACCGAAGTTCCAGGTATTTGAATGACCTTCAGCCTATATAACAACAACTCAGAACTGGATGTTCACTGGAAGGTCAACTACTTACTTGATTAAAGATCCTATATAATCTAGTTTTAGGGATTGTGTATGATCGTTAATAAGTACTTTATCAGCAATTCCTCGCCCGTTTCGGAGTCGTTACACAGGTTGCTATAGGACTGAAATATTGAGTCGAGGCCAAAGGCCGAGCACTGGGTCCTATGAGGTCATTCAGCGCTGGAAAGGACATTGAGAGTAAGTAGGCTTGGTTCAAAGTAGTAACAGGAGAAAAGCTTCGCATTGCACTATGAAATGATTGTTTAGAGGGGGTGGATATCAGAATGGAAGATGAGATAATAAGAATGAAGGTCCAGTAAAAGGAACGAAATTGGGGTTTCAGCTAAGGGACAAAGGGCCGCTCCAGAGAACCTTTATCGTCTTTAACTAGAACTATTTACAGAATCTGACACATCTCTTTCTTAGCCAAACGTCTTCATTAGGCCTAGGTTTTCTCTTCGTCAATTCATTTTTGTATAGTTTCGTTATTTTAAACTGTTGGCATTCGTTATTGACACAGAAACATCTACTCGCACATTTCTACGTAATGGCTGATGATTCCGATATCTCCTTATTCTTCCTCTCCTGTTTATCAACATCCCTTTCCTTTACGAAAGCTTCTGTCCATATTTGTGCTTCTGATTTAGTCTTCGTTATTTTTACCTCTACTTCCAGGCACACTCTGTGGCAGTGTTGCCAACTGGTATCTGTTTACCCTCCAAACTGGGTACAAGATTTACACAAAACCGTGGAAATAAGTGAAATTAGCGTATCTATTTGTAGTATGTATACATAATGGAGCAATTTTATCATTATTGCATTACTATGACAACTAGAATTCAAGGAACCAGTTTGTAAATGCATCGGCGTATGTGTGACGCTCCACTAAATTGGCAACGATGCTCTGTGGTTCTCACTCAGTGGCCAGTTGCTCTCTCAAGGAAGCAGCACATTCGAACAAGATTCCCGTGAATTCCTCAAAATCAGTTACTCCCTGACAGCTTCAACCACTTATTCCAATCTCTTCTTTTATCTACTGCCTCGGTTTTCTCTTCTCCTCTTTGGCTTCGATCATTTCAGGAAGAGGTTACGTTGGTCAAGTTACTTGTGTTCGTTTCTCAAGCTATTTTCTCTCACTATCATCGTCAAAAGTTAAGTAAATCTTAGTTTTACCAGACCACTGAGCTCATTAACAGGCTTTTCCAGAGCTGGCCCGAAGGATTAGATATTTTTACGTGGCTAGGAACCAATTGGTCACCTAGCAACGGGACCTACAGCTTATTGTGGGATCCGAACCACATTATATCGAGAAATGAATTTCTAATCACCAGAAATAAATTCCTCTGATTCCACGTTGGCAGGGCCGAGAATCGAACTTCGGAACACCGGATTGGTAGCCGAGTGCGAAAACCACTCGTCCAACGAGGAACTTATCATCGTCAAAACTATCTTAATATTATCTGTAGATGTTTAGTAATGTTCTATTATGTATTTTTTTTGTTCAATTCTCTGTAATACCAACGTCTACACCCTCTCCTGTTCTTTAGACTAACGTTTGCCAACGAGGTGGAATCTACCGTAAACGATCTCTCTTAGATCACTTTTGTATCTCCTTTCTCTGTGACAAGTGACCCCTGTCGTCAGTGACCCCTGCTTGACCTCTTTCGTAAATTCTCTCTGTATTAAAATGGTTTATATAGGAAATAGCTCCTCCTTAGCCTCTTCTGTCAGCCTTCAGAGAAAGGGAGTTGAGCTAAGGGTTCTCTCCATTACTCGAAGGGTCGTGAATTGCTCTGAATGAGGTTGGCATCGTTCCAAAGGCCATTCAAGAGTGGTTACTACGAACTGAAACGAGTTTAAGAGGATCCAGGTCATGAAAGGGTGACCTATAAAGCGAAGCATTTAATAATAATAATAATAATAATAATAATAATAATAATAATAATAATAATACATATTTGGAAATGGATTACTCGAGCAATAATTTCAACAGACGGAAGTTTCGATACATTTACAGCGGATAGAACTGCTTCCCTGAACACCTCATCGAACATCCCGAAAATTTGGTAAAGCTAAGATTACTGAAGAAATACACGAATATATGAAAAAAAACAACAAAATACTAAGATTGTTAGTGAGCCAGAAGCAAACAGTAAAGGGAAATGTTTTCTAACCTTCTAAAGGAAGTGGTTTGTTGCTGTTTCCGGAGCATCAACTCACTGTTTACTTGGGCAAGGAAAATACCCTTATATAAACACTGGAATATCAGTCTCTGTCACTCAATCAGAGATCCGAATTTTCACGACTGACAGAGCTAATTTGAAGCCGAGATCACAGACATCTCTTCGTTTCAGTCAATCTGTCTAAAATCTATTGTATAAAAAAACAAAGGTATTGACTGACGTCAGGAGGAGCGAAGATGTTGCATTTCGTCTGTGGGATCAAGTCAATAAAATAGAAAGTATAAAATGGTTCGAAGTTTCTTCTGAGCAATCGAGTTTGCTATACAGCGTATAATGCTGAATGAAAATCTCAGCCACGGCCCATAGAAATAAACAGCATCAGACCATGAAATTTTCAGCCACGGTCTATGAAACTTTCAGCCAGCGGCCCAGGGGTGACCTGTGTTGTATAGGTGCCACGCGCACGATCATGGCTCACTTTCACCTTTACAAAATAAAATACACTGAGGCTTCAGGGCTGCAGTTTGGTATGTTTGATAATTGGAGGGTGGATGATAAACATACCAATTTGCAGCCCTCTAGCCTCAGTAGTCTTAAGAGCTGAGGTCGGAGAGATCAGGTGCGAACGGACAAAGCCTTCTCAGTAGTTTTCTTTTACGAAAAAATAAAAAGAAAGGAGACGCTATATGATGATGATGTATATTAAACATCGTCGTTTTTCGTAGAGCAAAT
>NC_061098.1:43075872-43098372 GCF_015104395.2 Macrobrachium nipponense | reverse complement strand
ATCTATTATCTATATTATAATATTATATTATATATATATTTTAAATGTATTTATAATGTAATATAATGTATATATTCTATATATATATATATTAATATAATCATCTATGTATATTATATATATATATTATTCTATTATATATTAATCTATTATATATATAATTTATTATCTATATATTATATATATATATATATTATTATATATATATATTATATATATTCAAATTCAAATTCAAATTCAAATTCAAATTCTTTATTTCAGCTGTAGAGCCATATACAAAATATACGATAAAATTAATAGTTATATACAAATATATTAGGAATAAAACAAAAGGTCTAAACACAGAAAATGTGTTTAGACCACTCTTTAAAAACTAATGATTTTTTTAAACTATCACACTTACAAATTGCACAAATTAAGTGGTTTTTTGAACTCTTTGCTCTTTGAAACAAGCTTACAATACATTTTTCTCACTAATTCATCAAATGTTGTATTCCTAAAGAAACAAAGTGTCCACTTACTCTCGAAAACCTTTCTATTCCCATCAGGTACCTAAAAGAGTCATTATAACATACCTTAAGTTTTCGTAGGGTTTCCTTTTTACATTTCATCGCCAGAGGCATACAATACAGGGAAGTACAGAAAGATCTGAACAAATGCACTTTTGCCTCATCGTTGCACATATGAAAGTTCCTAGCAACATATTGCCTCGCAAGCATTGCCCTCGATAGAGTGATGCAATATGGTCATCGTCCTTCAGATTGTCATTAATATTCATGCCGAGATATTTACATGACTTAACGACTTCCAACCTGACGTCATTAATATAGATTGACGGTTCACTAAATGACATAAATTCCTGGGCTTTATAACAGAACTTTGGTCTTGTCAGGATTGGCTTCAAGATAATGGTACTTCAAATATTCCATACTTTTATCTATTAGAATTTGCAACGCTTTTAAAGATGGGGCTAAAAGTATTATATATCATCTGAATAAAAGATATGATTCACCTTAACCTCTGAGGACCTTTGTACTTAAATCATCCACATATACGGCAAACAGAAGTGCTGACTAGAAACCCACTAACCCTTGTCCTTGTGTCTAATACCAAACAATGGGTTTGCAAAGGAGAGGTAATAACGGACTATTGCTCCACATTACTCTAAAGTCCTGAGTTTTGTACCAGCACTGTAGCAGTGCTATAATGTAAAATGGCACACGTCTTCTCTTTAAAATTTGAAATAATCTTTCATGTCACACTCTATCAAAAGCCTTGGACATATCCATTGCGCATACAAAAACTGGAGTGTTTTTTTTACCTATAAAAACTGGCATGTTTTGTTTAAAAAGAAAAAGGCAAACTATATCAGTGCTGTGTTTAGTTTTATAAGCAAATTGATTCGCCGATGTTGTTAACAAGTCTTTGCATCTTTGTAGGATGATGCATTCTAATAGCTTAGAAATAATAGAGGCAAGGGCTATTGGTCGATAGTTATTCTTATCAGAGAGAGACTTATGGTAATCCCTAACTAAATATATATATATATATATATATATATATATATATATATATATATATATATATATATATATATATATATATATATATATTATATATTCAGGATGCAATGTCTAAATAGAGTCAAGGTCAATTACCAAATGATTTACCATCATGCTGTTGTTGTCGATTGATCTGGATTTATACTAGCACAGGCACTTGCTTACAGAGTAACCAGCAAGTGATTTAGGGTGAGTAGATGGAATATTTACGTTATATGAACGCGATTTTCTGTATTGCGATTCATGATCCGGAAAACAGACAACTCTACGGTGTTTTGACGCCGCATTTCAATTACTTCGCGCGAAAGGAAAACAAACCGTCCTTTAAGTGGCAGGGCGATCGTTGCAGGAAGATGAGAAGATGAGATGATCCTAAGAGACGACGGAAGAAGGTCAAAGAAATACTGAATGGCTGAAATTAAAAGCGAAGAAAAGACGTGTCCCATTATTCCGCGGGGTGGAAGAAAGCTCGTTAAAGGCAAACGATATCGCCAGGTGGGTCGAGGAGTCCGCGTGAGAGATGTGGGTGGAGAGAGAGGAGAGAAAGAGACAGAGGTAGGTCACCAGAGTCCGATCTCGCTCAGTAGTGCCACCGACTCCGTGCTGGATGGGTGCGTTCTCTGCGGATTCCAGTTCAGTGGCTTGAGCCTGTGCGGGTGGGGAACATCTACTCTTGAAGTGTTGTTCAGATAAATAATACGTTGTCATAGTTGTGCAAATAATAATGGCTGCAATTCGGGAACAACCAGCTATATTTTCGATTAAATACCATATGTTCTCATGAAACGAAACATGTAACTTTTCAACTAGTGATTAATTAATTGCGAATTAAATGTGGTTATTTTAACATTCTTAAAGTAATCTTTCTTCAATTGAAACTAACGTACATGCTTTTCTCTTTAGTGTATCTGTCGCCTTGTAAATAGAGATGTACTAAACCAAAGAAGTGAAAAGATATGTGGGTAACTGCATTATATGTTTTAGAAGATAAAAAATGCCAAATGAATTGATATTACAGAAAGCACAGTTTCTAAATGTTCTCTGAAGGTATGTGACACACACACAAATACACACACACACACACACACACACACCACACACACACACACATATATATATATATAAATATATATCTATATATTATATATATATATATATATATATTATATATATATATATATATATATATATATATATATATATAACTATATTGCTATGAAAACTAAACTGTCCTCAGCTTTAACAGAATCAATCTAGAAATCTAGAAATCTAGGAATCAAGAAATCTTGGAGGGGTGAGTCGGTCACGTACTTCAGCGACTGATGAATGTGAACCAAATTAGGGGCCTGAATCATGAGCATTGCTTTTCCACATGTCGCTTTGTGGAAATCCTCGGAGAAAAAGGACGTTTTTTTCTCTCTATTAAAGCTCTTAGGATTTAATATATTCAGCGTCTAACGTCAACATTGGTGGGACGTTTAGTAGTCAAGAAAATAAATGTAAAATATAAGATTAAGTTTCCAAATCAAAACCTCATTAAAGTGATATAAACTTTAAGTTCTTATTGTGTCTCACTTCAAGATTATGTTGTGCATTGAGATATAACTGACGATTAGACTAAGTAATAAAAAAATCATATTCTTTTTTTATGTCAACTGGTTTAAATAACTTTATTCAGTTATTAAATAAAATGCGAGCAAGTAAATCAGATTATCTACGGTTTGTTAAGACTATAGGTGGTCTCGATACCTGTGTTGCAAAATATGTTAAGCACTTTCTCTCTCTCTCTCTCTCTCTCTCTCTCTCTCTCTCTCTCTCTCTCTCTCTCGCTCAGGTAAAACTGAGCAAGTATGAATAGTGGTAACTGAAGAAGAGAGTTGTAAATACAGATTTTGTTTCTTAATCACGAGCACTGAAAGGGTATTTTGACATTGTTTCATAGCTCTCATTTTATGCTTTGAGATGGCTTTGTCTGTCCGCCCTCAGACCTTAAACACTACTGAGGCTAGAGGGCTGCAAATTGGTATGTTGACCATCCACCCTCCAATCATCAACCATACCAAATTGCAGCCCACTAACCTCAGTAGGTTTTATTTTATTTAAGGTTAAAGGTAGCCATGATCATGCGTCTGGCAACACTATAGGTCAGGCCACCACATGGCCGTGGCTGAGCATTTTATGGACCACGCTCATACAGAATTATACACTGTACAGAAAACTCTATTGAGCCGAAGAAACCTCGGTGCATTTTTGTCTTGTTTTACTTATTGTCAGTCTGAATACCCTTTACCTGCGTCCATTCTAAGAAATAAAAATAATAAATAAATAAATAAAGTAATATGCGTCGAAGGAAATCGAGTTTTCAGTACAGAGTATAATCATGACCACCGAAAATAGATCTACCTTTCAGTGCTCACGGTATAAAGCTGAATGAGCTGCGCCCCATGAAACTCTCAGCCACTTTGGTGGCCTATGCTTGTTGCGTTGCCAATCAACATACCAATTTACACCCCTCTGACCTCCCTAGTTTTTAAGAAATGAGGGCGGACAGACAAATAGCCATCTAAATAGTTTTCTTTCACAGAAAGCTAAAAAGAATTTTGGCGTTTGGATTAGCGTAGCAGGTGCCAGAATTGAATGGAACTCCTCGATGACCACATTGGTGGGAGTCGGTTATAATTTTTAGAAGATGAGGATTCCAGATGTTCACGTGAATATATGTACACACACACACACAGACACACACACACAATCACACACACAATCACACACACAACGGGAACTGAAGGGTTGATACGTCTGAAACATTTTTCTTCACAGGGTATATATATATATATATATATATATATATATATATATATATATATATATATATATATATATATATATATATATATATATATGTATGTATATATATATATATATATATATATATATATATATATATATATATATATATGGTATATATATATAGATAGATATATAGATAGATAGATAGATAGATATATACGCGCATTAAGCTACAACTATCCTTTAACCCAGTTCGCTGTACCTTGGAAACATTATATTTTCATATATTTTTTACCGAGGGGGGAATGTTTTCCTTTGTTAGTTTTGTTAATCAAGTTCGATCCCAAGAGACGAACGGAACTTTTATCAACTAAATGTTTTCCCTCCTACTGTTATTATACACGAAAATATATTATTTCCGAGATAGAGCGAATTGGAAGTTAAAGGACATTCATAGTTTAATGCATATATATATATATATATATATATATATATATATATATATATATATATATATATATATATATATATATATATAGTATATAGTATATATATAATATATATATATATATATATATATATATATATATATATATATATATATATATATACCTGTGAAATCGAGTGATTTCAGTTACCACTATACCGAATTCACTGACCTTGGAAACAACGTATCGAGATTTTTCACTATCACTCAGCTGTTTATTCCATCATTCCCAAATTGAAACTCCATTCTTAAGCAATTTTCTACCTCTCCTTAGGTTGTTCAAGGCCAGTAATCCATTTAACTCTCACGTCATTTAGATCTGCCACGCCTCTATTCTCTACTAAAGAACTGATCAAAATACCCATCACATTGACATAAGATTCCTTTTCGTTAGAAAGCATCTTTCCCATTTATTCCTTATGTATAAGATGTTCTACGGAGATAATGGTCATGAATCATCATCTCTGCAATTACGTAAATCAAGTTTATTTCTCTTCTCTCCTTTGAACTTTCTATGTTTTATACCAAATTTCATCATATCCCTCATTTTTTCTCTTCTACTTTTCCCGTTCACTAAGTTTTTTCATTTCGCTATTTTACCATTATGTTCCTTTGTTTCTTCGTCCTACTTCCTGTACCCAAAGGTATTCGATTCAGGGTGAATGCCTTCATATTAACCTTCTTATCACATATTCTCTTATTTTGTTTCATTTCCACTTATCATTACTAAATTCTACTTTCATGTACACCGTTCCACCTCCCCAGTGACAACGTTCTTGCTAAGAACCTCTCTTTTCTTTCGCTTCAAACAAGTCACTATCATACTCATTCAAAAAAGTTCTCTTGTCCTGAGAGATATTAGGTCACTCTTTCATTTATTCTGTAGAAACACCTGACGTAGCAGTCTTCTCCTTACCATTTTATATCATCATATGAGCATCGTTCCTTTGACGAACTTCAAAATAACCAACACGTCTTCGGAGCGCTTATCCACAGACACTGTGGTGCACTGTAGGCATTACCTCGGATCTTTCATAGTCCCTTCGACCCCATAGCTGCAACCTATGCATCCTTGTACTGTACCTCCTTTCATATTCTCTTTCTCCATCTTTCTTTCCACCTTCTTTGAAAATTGTTTCGTAATGCAACTGCGAGAAGGTTTTCCTCCCGTTACACCTTCCAAACCTTTCAACAATTGTCTATTTCCCTTTCAACACTAAAACTCATAGGTCCCAGCGCTTAGGCTTTCATCTAAATTCTATATATTCTATTCGTCTCCTTTATTTTTTGGAACTCTGTGTCTTCCTTTCCAACCACACCACCCCAACTCGGTCTTTTCACTGTCTGATGCGCTGCATTGACAGAAAAAGCGTCGAGTTCTTTCTTGCCTTGACAACCCAGGTCTCATCAATCTTTCAGTCTCAAACGCTGTGGTTTCCAGATCTCGCACCTTACTCCGACGACAATTTTGTTTCGCTGCGCTGAACATCACAATAAAATCATCCGCTCTCCTTCACACATCCAGCAGATTTTGCCAAACACGGACTAACGATACCCCACCTTCCTTTCTTTCTATAGATCCACAGATAGGCATGACAATGTTATTCTTTGTCGTTCATATTTATGAACACAAAGCCCTTTCACTTCGTATAAAATAAATACCGAAACCAAGCACATTCCACTAATTAAACGCGCCTGTTTTACAGTCATGCATTGCATCGCTACTGAACGGCATCCGAAAAAATGTATAACACTACAAATATTAACCTTTCTCTATTTTATGTTGATAATCAACATGGGCACGTTGTAAAGAACTGCAAATGGTGTGCCAGGCCATTTATTCAGTTCCACACGACGCAGAATTACTAGAAATATACAGCGTTGTTTTCCAGCATTCGCATGAGAAATCCGCATTGCTCTCAGGACGGACGTTATTGGCAGCAGAAGAGGCATTCGCTGCTATTTGGAAGTTTGCAGTCATCCATTGGCCATTATTTGTCTTAGTAATTGGAGCATGAGACTCCAATCTACAGGCATCTCCGAGTTTGCATACACACACACACACACATACATATATTGTTTGTGTACGTGTGTACTAAGAATGGATCACTTCCAAGGGCACGTCTGCACTACAGTAGAACATGTCAGAAACCCTTTAATGACATCCGTATCACAGACAGGTTGAAAACAAGTGAACTCCTCAAACTGAGAAAGACCTTTTGGTAACACTGGATGAACACCCGAAGCACTGGCTGGCACTCCCAATAGGTCGGAGATTTGCAGTCAACCTGTGGTTGGCTGTGCGTTCATTATGCCACTCTACAATCACGACTTTACGGTCATGTAAGGCTTTGGATTGGAGGAAACTGTGAATTCTCTCTCTCTCTCTCTCTCTCTCTCTCTCTCTCTCTCTCTCTCTCTCTCTCTTCTGGAGTTACTTTCTTTTGACCAATTTGCAGATCAAAATCAATAACGTTGTTTTTTTCATAATTGTACATAAAAATTGCCATAAAAAGTGTGAAAAATAAAACGAACTCTTCCACGGGATCAAATGTCGCAAAAACACAACAGAAAAGAGGATATCAATGGAATCTATATGAAGTAGTGTAAATGACAACTCCTAAAAAACAAATGAACTTCATTCCAAAGAGAAATGAACGTACACAAAACTATAAAGCAATTGAGAAAAAGAAATAGAAAAGGACTAACAATAACAAACGTGTTGATGACTATTGTAACGCGATGATGTTGATGTCTAATGCCCCGTGACGGGATGAATCTGTAGGAGTGGAAAAAAGGCGGCTCCATCTCTGAGGCAGAAGACGATGATCAAATGACGATGGTGGCTCCAGCGACCTAGATGGAGGAGCTCCGGGAATTGTCGCTGCTTCTCGTGTTGCTCACAATGATCCGCTCGACTGTGAGTGGTAAGTTCTTGGACTTTGTAGAAGAGAGGAGAGAGAGAGAGTGAGAGAGAGAGAGGAGAGAGAGAGAGAGAGAGAGAGAGAGAGAGAGAGTGTAGTGTTATTTCCTTGTCCAGTTTTTTTTTTTTTTTTTTTTTGTCTGCTGTCGAACTTCTCACTTCCAGAGTTCCTTGATTCCTGACACCGTTGGGACTGGAAACATCCTCCCAGAGGAAGTCGTGCAACTGGAACTTCTTCAGAAGCTCAAGCAAAGGTTGTAATACATTAGTACCATAATGCTGTTCTCTTGCATTTTAATACATTTCGACCTGTTTGTTAATTTATTAGTATATTTTTTCTTCTTCTATTTCAATCAGTGAGGTCTCTTCTGACTGTATTTCAATTTAGTACCTCGTCTTATTTCTTCGTTATGAACATCATATTCTTTGGAAGCTTCAAATTCCAGTCAGTGGCTCCTGTGAGCGAGTAGGCTTCGTCTTTCGGAAATGAATAATAATAATAATAATAAGTGATTAGATTTTGAGAGCCAAAGTAGATCGAGCTTTGCGGAGAAGATACCACACACAGGTCCATTTTGCACCCATTGCTGAAGTTTTCTGTCTGCGAATGGTTCCGTGCATGTTTACTACTACAAAATACGAATGCCTATAACAATCTGTACACATTTTTTGTCTTTTGTTGATGGGAAGCCGGGACTGATGGGTGATGTGGATACTGACTGACTGATTTTATGAAATGGAGGCTGTCAGTCCAAGCATGGGGTCACTTTCAGCCATTTAGCTACTCAAGATGAAAAGACGCAGAAAATAAAGGCGTTGAAGTACAAGCGTCGAACTAACAAGAAAAAAAAAAGTCAGTTGCGCTAAGAAATAAAAGAGAGGATGGACAGCAAGGCAGGAAGAAGGGAGCAAGAATGGAGGTAAAGTAAAAGGCTAAAATATCGGTACAGCTAGTCCCATATAAGACCTTTCTGAGATGTTTACAGTTCGTCACGAAGGGTGGACTGAAGGTGCTACCCACTTACGGGTTAAATGTGATATTGTCTTCCTTTTCAACGTAGTAAACGATGATGAGGTTACAAAGAAGAATAAGGCACACCATATGAACTCTATACTCTATAATCATTATCGAATGACCAACTATAGTATATTAATATGTCCGTGAAAACACTTTTCAATAAATTTGCTACTTGACTGACATCTATGAATTAATTTATCATTGATTTATCTTCCATCATACCATCCAATGAATTCCTCTGCAAACTTTCGCAAGAATTGATTTAAGTGTTTCTCATTGCTGTGCTAAAAGTCTAGTCTCATTAGAGCGCAATATATATTCATAATTGGAGCGTTTTTTTTGAAGGCGCACTGCAGTTCTCGTAACTCTGCAACCTTGGCTCCTAATCAACGTGAAACTTCATTAATGCATTGCAAACAGAGCAACAGGACTTGCATGGGAAAACGAGGGAGGGCCATGAAACAGTCACATCCACATGGAATCAATAAGCGCTCTGAATGTTGCAGAAACATTCCTTGGCCCTAAAATAACACACTTGTTATTTTGCGTTCGAGCAGCACGGAACCGTGTTCACCATTTTGAATAATTGACTTAGTTTATGAAGTATCCTTAAGCGCTGGCCAAGTGGAATAGTTTATGGAGAATATGAATGCAGGGGGAAGGCGCCATATATAAATGTCGTGCGTTGTATGATCACTAAGAAATGTATACATATATGTATATATAAAATACATTGCTTTACGTAAGAGCCACATCCTTCAAACTTCAGATGTTTGAGAGCTGCAAGAATGATAAAATTAGACTGTCAAAAAATAACCCTAAAAAGGAAATATAAATATATATATATATATATATATATATATATATATATATATATATATATATATATATATATATATATATATATATATATTATTACATTTATCTGTCTTATTAAATGAAACCAATGACATTAGAGATATTTCGTTCAAACACCACCTTGAATCTTTTCTTATCTACTGTTTATAATTGGGAAAGAAATAGGAGCTCGAGCTCAGCCAAACATATTTTTCGAGTTATAAATTGAAGGTCAAAGAGCCTCATGCATATTGCGAGCAGCGGTTTGGCCACCCTTGAAATATATATATATATATATATATATATATATATATATATATATATATATATATATATATATATATATATATATATATATATGCGTATCACAAAATCCACATTAGAAGGTGCATGAAATCCGGGCTTTGAAGAAATACTTTCGTATTTTACTTAAAAATGTGGAACAAAGAACTAAGAAAGTACTTGTTCCGAGCCTCGGTTTTCCCTCACCTTCCTGCGAGGATTTGTGAAAATCTCAAGCTTGTGTTCCTTCGTACTATATTGGACACACATATATATATATAGATATATATATATATATATATATATATATATATATATATATATATATATATATATATATATATATATACAGGGTGTTTCGAAATTAAAGCCCACCCTCTACAGCATAAACAAAATTGATATGGACAAAAACAAAAGAAAGTAAAGCAAAACAGGTATTTATTTAGGTTTCTCTCTGAGTATTTAATATTTTGTGTGGCCTCCATCTGCCTGTACCTCCAACTGCATTCTGGATGGGGTATGATTTCAGTAAATTGCAAAAAAGCTGAGACTCAAACTCATTTCCCTGAGCACTTTGGTCACCTCTGTTTGCCGGTCGTCGAGGCTTGGTATACCATCATAGTTCACGGTGAAAGCTTCACCATGATCCTTTAATATACTACCAATGTTTTCACACACATTTAAGGTCAGAGGAGCTGCCTGGAAATTCACTTGATGAGAACAAATCGATACCACTGTGTCTGAAAAGCCTTGAGACATGGTACCTCATCATGCAAAAAATGCGACTTCTTCAACAGATAATACACTTTCAGGATCTTTGAGGAAAGGAAATACTCCACCAGTAAGCACAGTTTCTGTGAAGTATTCGCCATTCCATGACTGTTTTTTTTCTTTGATGATCCACATTAACTGTTTGTTTCGCTTGTGAAACAGAAAAAATTCCCAAACATTACAGGAAATTTCACAACTTAGCGATAGTGCACATCATCGCTGATATCATCCAACTTTGTAGCTCTAATGCTGTCACTTTTATGATTTGGGTTCCTGACTGTGTAAATGAAGAATTCATCTGATGCAGCAACATGGATAAAGTCAGCTTCATACCAATCTTTAAGAAATGAACCACAAAACCATGCACGGACTATCTCTGTTGCTGAGTGATGTTGGCCTTTTTTTTCTAGTTCAAGGGCTAATTTACCGTAAAGACTTTCTTCGGTCTACCCACTGCCTCAGCTATGATGTCTTTTGACTCCTGAGAAAGGACTTCAGGCCTTCCAAGATTCTCACTCTTTTCGCAATGACAGTTATATGGATTTTTGCTCCATTTTCTTTTAACAAAGGATTCATCTCTTTTAATGTATTTAGCTATCCAGGACATGAAATGAAGGATGCGCCAGCATCCCAGGCCTCTCTGAAGGTTATAGCCCAGATTTGATCAATACCTCTGATTTCCTCCTAGTCGTTAGCGATGGCTGTATCTAACTCCGTCATTCAATCTGAAAATACAAGAAATGTAAAATGAAAAATATCTTAATAGAGACTTAAGATAATGTACTTGGAAATAGGCTATAGCAGAAAACTTCATAACTTTCCATTTGTTCTGTAGAGGGGGGGCGCCCTCTAATTTCGAAACACCCGGTATATGTATTAATTTTGACGTATGCCTCCCTAACGTTCTTCTTTAATAACGAAAAATGTGTATTTTTTTCAGTCACTTGTTAGAGAATTTTCCAAGCAGGTGTTGAAGAAAGAACCCTGTGCAGGAGATGCGGTGTGGTCCTCTCTTGTGAGAAAAAACTGATTCCTCAATTGGTATGATAATCGTGCTAAAGGCAAGGACCACTTCGTGTGCACATTTTTGTGAAATGCATTTGTATAAACAACGCCATATTTTATAGTTAGATTGACAAACTTCTGAAATATATATAAGAAGGGCATTTTGTTCCTTATAGTTAAGAGAAAGTGGTTATACTTTTGTATGGTATTTTTACCCTGGCTTCAAGTAATATCTGAAAGATCATGACTGGACGAAAAACCATAGTGGCGTTGTGCTAATTTAGAATCAAAACTGTTCCGAACGATGAAATGAGAGAATGAGCGATGGGTAAAGAAACGGAGCTAAACTGATTGGAACTGAGACCTGAACTGGATCTGATTAAAAATGAAGCATTGGTTATCGGTTACCTCATGTGACATTTCCTTGAATCCAATACGCTGTGTTCCCAACAAACATTGGACGGAAATTTATGTATATTTGGAAATTAATATTGGTTTTCGACAGGCTCTGTATGAAAACGAAAGTTTAGTTTTTCTTGTGTATACTTTTTTTCGTTTCGTTGCTATGACACTGAAATATGGTACTGCTATACAAATACATGTGAAAATATCAGCAGGGAAAGAGCCTTTGTCTTTAGAATGATCATAATAACAAATAAAGAGGAGACTACACAACGTATCCAGCAGATGGTTTTTTTTCTTCAAAACCCGATTTGTAAATTCCCTATCGAGTGACTGAGAAAAAAAGAAGGATTTCATCATGAATGAAGACAGTCTCAGAGGCTAAGGTTAAAAGAAAATGATCGATTCAAGACTCAGCATTCTTCGCTGGATGCAAAGCACCAAATTAAACAAGGCGTAATCAGACCTCCAGCTTACGCAGGATGCGTGCAAGATTTTTCCCTCACTTATAAGTTGTAAACATTATATTCCTAACTTTTAATGTAAATTAAAATGTGCTAAAATCTAAGGTCAAATAGAGCTTTATTTCACCAACGAAAATTAAAATAAATACACAATATTTTATTTGAAATAATTGTTCTGTACTGTTTAAAATGCATATTACTTATCTTTTATCTGATGCATTTTCATGCTAATAAATAAATCATAAATATACTATCCTAAAATTCCTGAACCTTTCACTCGACGCGAAACTATTTTTCAGAGCTTTTTAGTCCATTCATAGACCTTTCCTACCCCTTAAAACCAACATCAACTAAAGTAGTTTGTAGGCTTTCTCCCAGAGTAAGCGAAAATAGAGCTCGAATAATTGGTAATGACCGAAATGCTCTTTCTTTTTCATTCTAATTGATATTTTTATAACCTGATTTAATCCAGGAACGGCGGGGTTGTTGAAAAGATATATGATATATTGATTGGGAAAAAACTCTCTATCCCGAAAGTATAATATTATAAAAATGCTCTAGGAGGTCCACAATAATAACAATGTTGCGAGTGCGTGTATAATTTAAAAACCCTTTACAAAGTAGTTTCGAACCATTCCCTGGGTTCATCTTCAGACTGGACTGAAGATGAACCCAGGGAAAGGGTTCCGAAAGCTTTGTAAAGGTTTTAAATTGTA
Source organism: Macrobrachium nipponense (assembly GCF_015104395.2). Lineage (NCBI taxonomy): Eukaryota > Metazoa > Arthropoda > Malacostraca > Decapoda > Palaemonidae > Macrobrachium > Macrobrachium nipponense. Next base: position 43,085,115 of record NC_061098.1, on the reverse strand, counting down.
CACGCACTTCCAACATTTTTTAATTATTGTGGACCTCTTAGAACATTACATATACTTTCGGGATAGAGAGTTTTTTTCCCAACCAATATATCAAATATCTTTTCAACAACCCGCTGTTTTCCGGGATTAAATCAGGTTAGAACATTTGATATAGTCATATTATTTAAGAACTAGACTCAATGAAGCACAACCTAGATCCACAATAAAAAAAATAGGCAGATTTTGATCAATGGCAGTGAACATCTCCCAGAAGGAATCATTTCGCTCCAACTCCAGTATGGTCTGGATTTACCATCTATAAACGGGAACGTTGTTCTCAGACAGTATGGGTACCTTTCGTCACGAACGAGAGTTACATTATAAACTGGAATATTCCTGAATGGAATGCTTGGTGTTTTTGAGTCAAATGAATGAGTCTTTCGAAGTCACTGTCAGGAGTCAGGGTGCGTGGCGAGCACTCATTGAGTCTATTTCACATACTGGTTGAACACCGTTTGAAAACCAATGCTCAACCGTGATTGTAGAACGATTCTTAGGCAAATGCTGGATAATCGTGTGAATTACCGAAGGACTGCTAGTGAGAGGTTGACTTATATTAAAATTGTTATAGAAGAGTGAGTGTCAAAAGTTCATAGGTATGTGTTGATGACATATTTGAAGTGTTGTGTAGTGCTCTGGCGCAAAAACGAATGATAACATTCTATAACCAAAAATTGACTCTATACGAAATCAATCCTTAAACGGTTACTCAAACTGCTCTGTAGAGGAGCAGATAAACAGAGCAATCCATAACTGAGCTGTCGATTCTCATCGAATGTTGCATTCCTACCTCTCAGATCCTAATCACGCGCTGTCAGTCAAGAGGACCAACTCTGTGTAAAGTTTCTTTAAAATACGCTCACAACTTTCTGCATAATGTTGTTGCTGGTGTCCAGGTAGTCATATAGACAAAGTGCCTGCCATCTTCCGTGTAAATCTTTTCAGATATATTCATACATTGCTTACTGAAGCAATAAAATACTTTTGCTACAGAATTTTACGAAAAACAGAATTTTTAGAAAGCAAGGGTGCGAATTTCTCACATGACAATATTATCTTGCATTTTATGTAGCCCTGATGATGGGAAAGGTAGGGTGTACAATTAAACAAGAGAAGTTATTTCCACTAATTTCGCTTTATGTCCAGTTCACTCTATTTCCGGAGTAACTTGCACCAAAGAGGGAAATATAATTGAAAAGCGCTTTGTCACAAGTAGTATTTGAAACGCTGCGCTGCCGGGCTTAATATTCGTCAATAAATATAAACAACTTTCGTATATGTGACAGAAATTTTACACACACACACACACACTCACACACACACACACACACACACACACACACACTATATATATGTATATATATATATATATATATATATATATATATATATATATATACATATATATATATATATATATATATATATATATATATATATATATATATATATATATATATATATATATATATATATACATGCATACACTACATATATAAAATGTGTGTGTTGATGTGTATATTTATACGAGTGTATACACACACTATATATATTATATATATATATATATATATATATATATATATATATATATATATATATATATATATATAGTATATATATATATATCTATATATCTGAATAAAGGTATTGCCAGGGAGGAAAATGAGAAAACGAGAACTGTCGAGATCTTTCGGTCTACCGACCCTTTACTAGAGGCAAGACTGATCAGAACAATGAGAAACACAGTACAGGTAAGCATATACAAACGGACATTACAGAAATAACAAAAGATCCAGGTCACTTTAAAGAAACGAGAACAATTCATTTTGAAAACAAAGAGTCATATACAAACGGGCGGGGAGTACAAAATTAGTAAATCCCGAAGGCTACATTAAGCATTCAAGAGCGGCTGTGGTTAACTTGCCTTCGACCAGTGAGTTTGACCGCGCCACTCCTAAATCCTTAATCTAGTTCGTCGGGATTTACTAATTTCATACTGCCCGTTTGTATAGGCCCCTTTGTTCCTTAAACAAAGTATTGTTTTCCCGACTAAATTACTTGTGACCACGTGTGGGTGGCTGCTTTTAAAATCTTTAATATCGCCCACAGGCGTTTTTTCGTTTCTTTGAAGCGAAATGGACCTTCTGTTAATCCTGTAATGTCGTTGTGTATGCTTACCTGTACTGTGTTTCTCTTAGTTCTGATCAGTCTTGCTTTTATGGTAAAGGGTCGGTAAGACCGAAAGTTTTTGTTTATATTTATCTATGAATATGAAGCCCGGCAGCACAGCGTTTCGAATACCACTCGTGACAAAGCGCTTTTCAATTATATTTCTCTCTTTGGCGCAAGTTATTCCAGAAATAGGGTCGTTAAGACCGAAAGATCTCTTTAGGTAGTTCTCGTTTTTCATTTTCCTCCCTGCCAATATCTTTATTTATACACAGCATCAGTTTTACACAGTTCGTGATCAAGTCATTCACACACACACACACACACACACATATATATATATATATATATATATATATATATATATATATATATATATATATATATATATATATATATATATATATATATATATATATATATATATATATATATATATATATATATATATATATATATATATATATATATATATATATATATATATATATATATATATATAGCCAGTTAGGAAAGGAAATGTTGTCTTTTATTGACACGGGTAGAATGTGGTGCCTGAAGTAGCAGGCATCAGGTACATCTGTTCCAAACCCTGTTTTGGCCTCTTGCAATGCAAAGCTTTCCCTAGTTCGCAAATGTAAATTTCTAGTTTGGAAAGGAATAGCTTCCTCCAGCTATACGGTGGAAGAAATGTACCAAATTTCGATCCTTTCAGAAATTATGTATTTTGAAATAAAAACTGGAAGTTTGAAGCTATAAAAATGTTTTTGCTAAATTGAATCACTGACTTGGACCAAGGTTTCACGACGACTAACTCAGAATAGGAGTTTGTCGTCTTGTACTTCTGAGACGCCATTCATCAGTTTGATGATACTTTTCCATTATAGTTTTTACAGCTTATTGTAATGAATATCAAATTGAACTGAAGCAATATAGATAGTTACTCTATTTGTGAGCTGTTCTAGGGAAGGCCTGAACCTATGAAACCACGACCAATTTTGGGGAAATGCTTCAGTTCCGCTCGGTCAAATGGTCAAACCAGCTATGCAAAAAAAAAAAAAAAAAAAAGTTTTTTAATATCTTTCTTTGTTTGTTTATGATATGCCCCATTACCAATCGTTTTCTAGGTTTCCCTCCTCTCCTGTTCCCTTCAGACACCTCCAGACTTTAAGCACAAACATTATCCACCTTCTCACCTACGTACAAGTGTTTAGATCTCCATGTTTTGCTTTTGTACGACGAATGGAGGGGAAGGGGTGACAGACAATCTCTTATTGCTGTGATCCTTGGCGGTCACTTCCCCTAATCATCCATACACGAGGAAATGGCAGCGCCGTTGAAAAGCTTTGCCAAATGTACCCAATTGTCACCCTTTTTCCTGAAAAGTTTGAACGAGTTTAAGAAAAAATGGCAGCAGTGCTAATCAACCTCGAGTCTCAGCATTTTCTAGCGAAAGTATAGGCAGTCACTTCACTTATAATCGTCAACCTTTTTTATTCAAGTTAATTCAACACCCACTGTAAAGGAGTGTTGGCACAGCAATCCCTTCTTTCCACTGCAACGTGGCTTCATCGGACATTCCCAGCCTCCCCAAATCTGAAGAGACTCAGCAGCCTTCTTCAATGTGTTACTTATTTTGTGACCTACCACTTCTCGCATTCCACTATGAAATACCTAAATGAATCGACTGCTTCCACTCTACCTGGTGTCCACTTACCCCCAATAATTTAACCTTTACTGAGATTCATGAAAAATTCTTTCCTCTTGCCAACGCTCTCGAACTCTTTCCTTAGTACCCGCAGCTTCTCTGCACTATCTCTCATCAGTACCCTATCATCTACATTCATCAACCATCCTGGCAGTCTTTCCCTAAGTACTTTCTCATCGCACTACTTTCAACTGACGCCTAATTGTTTTGCTGTGAATTCTCACAGTTCTCCATTCATGAAGATAGTAAAAAATTTTGGAGACAAGACATCTCTGTACTAGACTCTTTTACATAGAACAACTCTCCTGCTGACATATTCTTAAATGCACATTGCTTCCTTGATAAAAACTTGTCATTGCTTCCAGCAGCTGATATGATTCTCTGCACACTCCATATTGCCTCTGTCAATTTCGTCTAGAATTTTCTAGGTCCAGACATACAGATTTTTTCCTTGATTCTAAAACTTCTCAAATAACATTTTCAAAGTAAAAACTTGGTTAGCAGATCTCCATCCTCTAAACCCTCCTTCCATTCTGTCTTATTTTGTTCATCAAAATCCTATCCATTTTACCTTATGTCACTGACCAGTTATTCCTCTCTCCTATTATTTTGGAGCCATTCCTTCTTCAAGGCATACCTTGCAAACCTGGTCAAGCCATTTCATCGCACTCTCATCAACCACCATAAACATCGCTGGTAACATCCTGAACTTCCTGAGAGTTTCCATTCTTCAAGCTCTTAATACCCCACCTAACATCCTCAACAGCAATTTTTTCACAACCATTTTCAAAACCTGTACTGAGCCCTTTCACGCTCCCTTCATTCGACTCTGCCCTTTCCGTTATTTCTCACGTGAGAGATATTCTTCCAAATAACTCACTCTTGACTGGCTTCCATTTGCGCTCTATACAACAGCTTCGTATTTCTCCTCCTCTATGTTTTTGCTCACTTTTCACTTATGATTTTAATACTTGCCCTCTCTCTCTCTCTCTCTCTAATATATGATTGGTGAAAATGTTCTGTAACAAAAAAATTTCATCTAACAAAAGGAGCCCACAAAAACTCTAAATATATAGAAAGGAAGCACTATATTTATGACTGCTGTCTCTCTCTTCTCATTCATTACCTACTTGAAGACAGAGACAGCTGTCCTCTGAAATATTTTGGGTGTTTTTATGGGCTCCTAATTATTATATATATATATATATATATATATTATATATATATATATATATATATATATATATATATATATATATATATGTATATATATATATATATATATATATATATATATATATACATTATATATATATATATATATATATATATATATATATATATATATATATATATATATATATATGTGTAAAATTATTTACAGGATCAGCCTTTCCCCACCTATTGTAGCCTATTTTTCAATTTAGGGCATAGTTCCAAAGCCATGACACAATTCTCAGTTTGAATCAAGAGACAAATGAACGACCGGCGCAGTTTTATTTCGCATTTGGAATTGTACCACATTAATAATACAATATATAACTAACATGTGATGAATTTTTCATGTGCTTTCTGTAGATTTTTATTTAGAATAATTCAATCTTTTTTTAAACGTACAGTATCATGTAATAGGATGGAATAATGTTGAAAAGGCAGTTATTTCAAAACGCACCTGGAAGGATGGAGACAAAAGTCAGAAAAGCTAATGACAGGAAATATAGAGAGAGGCTTCTAAGTCCCAAGACTTTGTTAATGACACAGGACAAAGAAGAGGTGTTACTCAACTACCGAATGGCATAGTAGAGGGGAAAATGCTCCTTGAGTTACAATTTTTTTGGGGTTTTTTTGGGGGAGGGGGTGGGCGGTCGGGAGGTGGTTGTTGTATATCCTAAATCTTTTGTTCTGACGACTGTTTCCTTCTCATTATTTCCAGTTTTCAAGTGACAAATAAAATATTATATATATATATATATATATATATATATTATATATATATATATATATATATATATATATATATATATATATATATATATATTATATGTATGTATATTTTTTTTTTTTTTTTTTTGTAATTTTGACTCATCAAATCATGACAGACTCGACCGACAAAGCAGTTTCTTAGATCAATGGAAAAGAAAGCAATAAAAGTAATGAGACAACTAACAGAATTAAACCGACATAAAAAAAGTTCGGCCAAGAAGGAAAATCGAGATTTAGGTGAACAGCTGAAACAAATGTCACATTGCTGCAAATAAATCCATCATATTTAATACGTAGCAAAAAATCTGTGATTACAGAATAAACGAACAGAAAATAAAGACGTAAAATAAACAAGCAAAAAAATGCGCCGAAGTTTTCTTCGGCGCAATCGAGTTATCTGTACAGCGTATAATCAAGGCCACCGAACATAGATTTATCTTTTGGTGGCCTCGGTATAAACCAGGGGCCGGTGGTGGTCTATCCCAGAGTCAAAGTATACAGGGTCTGCTCACGAGGCGGTACTAAAACCTGTCCCCACCCCTTGTGAAACGTCATCAGTTACAGAAGGACCATATCTATATGAAACTATGTTTACGATAACATTTTCATATAACTATTTGTGCGATGGCGTTTTTTTATATCAATTTTCCTCTTATTGCATGTTGCTGTATACTACATTAAAGTACAAAGAATGCCCTTTCAAATGATATATAGCACATTACAATTACGATTACTTTCAAAGCCACAAGCGTGCACAGAAAAAATTATCTACGCACGCAAAAATGTGCAATTACTTCATCCGTTAACCTACATACATTCACGTTTCGTAGCGTATCTGACTAAGGGTTGATGATAGAAAGAAACTGAAAAATTGATTAGAAAGCTGATAAAATTTACTATATAATGCATAAATAAAGTTGATAGGTGTTCTCAAAAGTTTTCGAGGAATTCTAGGTCAAACACGGACCAAAATTTTAAAATTTTATGTAAATATTTACCACATTTTTCTTACATAATTATACATCTTATTACATTTTGCCATATACCATGTAAAGGTACAAAGAATGCCCTTTCAATTGCTATATGACACAATTACAATTATTTTCAAACCCACAATTGCGCACAGAAAATATCTACGCACGCAAAAATTATAAAAAAAATTATGCGTTCGTGGGAGATCTGAAATCTAGCCCCGCCCCTTGTGAAACGTCATCCGATACATCCAGCCAGACTGACGAATACTTTTTCGTACTTTTTTCGAAAATATTTTAATTGTTTGAGGCATGCATAATTACTACCTTTATGTATACAGTTTGTGTTATATGTAAACTTATGTGTTCGGAAGTATATTTATGTGATATGAAGTGCTAATGAGAAATTTGCTGGAAATGTGTTCCCTGTATCATTGTCTTCATCATTTATTCCTTTGATACCTTATATCGTATATAATGTAATACTTATACTTTGATATTGTTTTCTTTTTTCGTGGTCAAGTCGTGCAAATGCAACTGCCATTTTTTACAATGCCTGTGTCTACATTTTCTTTGTATTTATTGCATAACAATAAGTATTCATAAGATTTGGAAAATATAATTAATCTATCATTCTAACCTTTATCATTAAAAAAGTTGCTTTTCAAAGTGAGGTATAAACAAAGTGACAGAACTAAATACATTTCTTAATAATTATTTAAAATATTGATAATATAACCACCTAAGAGAGAGAGAGAGAGAGAGAGAGAGAGAGAGAGAGAGAGAGAGAGAGAGAGAGAGAAGAGAGAGAGAGAGTTGTCATGTTAATAAATGGACTTGAAGAGAATACAGCAAACCAGTATATGGGTAAGTAAATAAATAAGTAAAGACTAAACATATGAAGAAAAGCTGGAGTAGCTATGTGTGTTCAAACTGGTATATTTTGTGCAATAAAACAAGGCTTGGTGACTAAATGAGAGAATGGGTATTAAAAAAATCAAACATGTGACCTCTCCACAGATTTCATCATCAAGATTTTATGAAAAACACCATGCGATATGGATTAAATGTTTAAAAACTAAGGGTTCTTTAAGTAATTCAGTGAAGAAGCAAGGGAAGTGTTAAGTGTTACTCTTGTGACGTCACAGTATTAGCTCCGCCCCCACTGCCGAGTTGAGCAGACCCTATATACTCTGAATGGGTATTAAAAAACATCAAGTATGTGACCTCTTTACAGGTTTTATCAAAATTTTATCAATAAAAACCATGCGATATGGATTAAATGTATAAAAACTAAGGGTTCTTTAAGTAATTCAGTGAAGAAGCAAGGGAAGTGTAACTCTTGTGACATCACAGTATTAGCTCCGCCCCCACTGCCGAGTTGAGCAGACCCTATATACTTTGATTCTGGTCTATCCTATATCATTGCCAGAAGCACGATTGTGGCTAACTTGAACCTTAAACAACATAAAAACTACTGAGGTTAGAGAACTGCAATGTAGTGTTGTTAGATGATTGGAGGGTGGATGATCAACATACCAATTTGCAGCCCTCCAGCCTCAGTAGTCTTTAAGATATGAGAGCGGACGGAAAAGTGCAGACGGACAGACAAAGACGGCACAATAAACCAATGAACCACTTGAAAAAGACAGGGAAGTTCCATTTTATAGAAAATTGTGTTGTTATCAGTCGTTACCATATGTGTCTGTATGTTAAGTTTTGGCATAACATATTATCAGAAAGATATACATTTAGATAAAACAACTTTCAGACACGACAACTCTTCACTCGATCGGCAATGAAAGATTTGTATGGAATAAAAGCAGGCATTAGCTCGTAGGCTCTCTAGGCCTAGGAACTTGGTGATTATGTGCTTCAGCAAACTTAATGCTTAAATATGTATGGTGAAATAAACGTAAATTTTAAGCGAAAATAAATTTTTTTCTTCCTTGCATGACATCGCTGTGCCTTCACCATTTATCGTCTTGTGTTTCATACAATACCGTAGCTTAAATGCCATGGTTGACAATGCTCCCAAAAAGTAGTCTTATGGGGGAAAGAAAAATAAGGCTTCATTATCGTCACTATCACTATCACCCTCTCTCATATCCTATAGTGGAAATCTCTACATGAAAAAAATCGTTACGTAGAGAGATATTGATACCTTATGGAAGAAATTCATGTCCCATTGGTTTTTCTTTCACTATAGTTTTTTCTCATTTTCTCCTATATCCCTCTCATTATTTCTTTTTACTATATTATTATTATAATAATATGATTTTTTCATGTAGAGATTTCACTATATAATGAGAGAGAGGGTGCTAGTGATGGTGATAGTGACAATATGATGTCGCATTTCTTTCCCCATAA
>NC_061098.1:43056742-43075372 GCF_015104395.2 Macrobrachium nipponense | reverse complement strand
GACAAAAACGTGGTATTTGTCAAATACCACGTTTTTGTCAAGAATCCCCCATTTGGCGTCTGTGTTAACAGCCACTTTGAGTACAGAAGAAATGTCAGTAATACGAAGAATGGAGAAACTTATATACCAAATGAACGCAGCTGAAATAGCCATTATTTTCAATAAAACCTAATAATTATTATATAATAAGAATCTCTAGCGACTATCAGAAAAAAAAAATGAGGATTTTTTGGGCAGTAAACCATTGTTGGGAAACCCACTGCAGTTTAACAAATAAACCTCATACGAACCATTGCCATAGCATTGTTTTCATGGAGCCTATAGTTTGTATGCTTTGTTGCTTCAAAGGGGCTTTGGGATTCTTCAAAATGGAAGAGATGACACATTTAATCTAATTGTGTGTGTTTTAATGTATTTAATGTCTACTTTCTTTAGAGGAAAGTTATTGTATTACGTTTATTCATTGTTGTATCTGATTTTTTGGGACTTCTTCTATCCATTTGAATGACCCGAAAATGAAAAGAAACACAGATTTAACAACAGTTATTCTTATCTAATTTTATATCCTTTCTAATAATAATAATAATAATAATAATAATAATAATAATAATAATAATAATAATAATAATAATAAAAGCGATGAGACACATGGCAATGGCTACAGAGGGGAGAGCTAAAGAAGGAAACTGAAGGAATGATAACAGCGGCACAAGATCAGGCCCTAAGAACCAGATATGTTCAAAGTACGATAGACGGAAATAACATCTCTCCCATATGTAGGAAGTGCAATACGAAAAGTGAAACCATAAACCACATAGCAAGTGAATGCCCGGCACTTGCACAGAACCAGTACAAAAAGAGGCATGATTCAGTAGCAAAAGCCCTCCACTGGAGCCTGTGCAAAAAAGAAACATCAGCTACCTTGCAGTAATAAGTGGTACGAGCACCAACCTGAAGGAGTGATAGAAAACGATCAGGCAAAGATCCTCTGGGACTATGGTATCAGAACGGATAGGGTGATACGTGCAAACAGACCAGACATGACGTTGATTGACAAGGTCAAGAAGAAAGTATCGCTCATTGATGTCGCAATACCATGGGACACCAGAGTTGAAGAGAAAGAGAGGGAAAAATTGTATAAGTATCAAGATCTGAAAATAGAAATAAGAAAGATATGGATATGCCAGTGGAAATCGTACCTATAATCATAGGAGCACTAGGCACGATCCCAAGATCCCTGAAAAGGAATCTAGAAAAAATTAGAGGCTGAAGTAGCTCCAGGTCTCATGCAGAAGAGTGTGATCCTAGAAAACGGCGTCACACATAGTAAGAAAAGTGATGGACTCCTAAGGAGGGCAGGATGCAAACCCGGACCACACTATAAATACCACCCAGTCGAATTGGAGGACTGTGATAGAGCAAAAAAAAAAAAAAAAAAAATAATAATAATAATATAACTAATAATGGGCACAGTTTTCCGTGTCGAAATGATGACAATGTTTGCAGGTCCACAAATATACATGCATTTGAGTTTAGGTCTTAATGTATATTAAAAGCTTTTGAACCTTGTGCTAGGTTCATCTTTAGTCAAATGAACATTATGACTTTAAAAAAATGTTCACTTGACCAAAGATGAACCTAGCACAAGGTTTGAAAGATTCTAATGTACATTAAAGACCATAAACGCAAATGCTATATTATTGTGGACCCTGCAAGAATAACCTAATAATAATAATAATAAATATAATAATAATAATAAATAGAATAATAATAATAATAATAATAATACTATAATAATGATAATAATAATAATAATAATATCCAGCTAACGACCCTCACCCATAACAGTGACGTTAGCAGAGGCCGCCAAGGCACTGGTGTCAGTAGTGGGACCCACTTGGCACTGGTACTCGCCGTCGTCGTCCAAGGTGGCGCCCTTGATGACCAGATGGTGCTGCCCCTTGCTCGGTCCCCCGAGTAGAGTGGCGAGGGTAACCTGGGACGTCGCGCTCGAAACCTTGGGACAGATGGGCGTCTTAGGTTACTTAAGCGGACGAAGAATAATACAACATGAAATCACCAATTCACTTGGGGACAATTTTGATCTCCGAGGGACTGTAGTAGATCCATATAAACCGTGCATCTGATGTCTAGCCCAGTCCCTTACGACGCTCCTGATTGGCTGTTGATAAGCCAACCACAGGGCTGGAAACTCTTAGTCTCTCTCGAGAGTTCGCATAGGCAGGATGTGTGTTCCACTTCAGGAGAGGGGGAACATGCATCCTGCCTATGCGAACCCTCTAGAGAGACTGAGAGTTTCCAGCCCTGTGATTGGCTTATCAACCGCCAATCAGGAGCGTCGTAAGGGACTGGGCTAGACATCGGATGCGCGGTTGATGTGAATCTACCATAGGCCATCGAGGATCAAATGCACTTAGGGACATTTGATTTCCGAGGGACTAGAACCGAACACAGGGAAACACATTTGATCCCCGAGTGGCTAGTACTAGATACGCCAAACAGATTTGATTCCTGAGGGACTAGTACTAAACACATGAAACAAATTATTTCCCTAAGGGGCTATTACTGAACACTGCAAAACAGTAAGTAAATCACTGTTTCACTGTGTTTAGTACTAGACCCTGGGGATCAAATGTTCTTAAGTGAATTGGTGATTTTACGAAGTCCATGAGAACTTCAGGGATTTCGTGGATTTCCTGGCTTCACAATCTTACCGTAACACATAGAATTTAGGCCGAAGGCCAAGATTCCGTTGGGACCTGTTACGATGTCATTCACCGCGGAAATAAAAACTGAGTCTAAGGTTTGAAAAGTGTAACAGGTGGAAAACCTCAAAGCAGTTGCACTATGAAAAAATTGTTAGAAGAAGGTGGGAAGTAAGATGGAAAATATGATATGAGTGGAGGTACAGTAAAAGGAATGAAAGGAGTTGCAGCTTGGGGCCGATGGGACGCTGTACAGAACTTTATGTAATGCTTACAGTACCCCACTACGCGAAGATTGAATAGAACAGGGGTCATGATTTCATTGATGAAATTTGGGTCATGAAGCCGCCCAGCTCTTGGTAATTTCAGTCATTCAGCGCCTCTTAGGACAGTGGAAAGAGTTGGAGTGGTTGAACAGCAAATAAAGTGAAAAGAAGAGCTGCAGGCAGGGGACAAAGGAATGCTCTGAAGCGTCAGAGAGAAACAGGAAATTGAGAAGAGGATGATCGTCCCTGTCGGTGGATCGTCGAAATCAAATGAAATAGGAAGAAAAGGTCTGACGATTTGGGCTCCGCGAGCAGACCCTACGGCTAAGAGAAAAGGAAACCTGAAACGAATTAAAGAGAAAAATAAAAGAGAGCAAAGGTATTTTGTTCGACTATCTACATCCACAAAAGTGTCATTTTCCATTACTCTGGAGGTGAGTTTCTTGATTATTTTATTTCCTTATTTTTTAAGTCGACTGTGATAAAAGAACAACAACCAAAACAATGAGAACGAAAAGGGAATATTATGAATGGAACAGACCAACTTACAATCATTTATATATATATATATATATATATATATATATATATATATATATATATATATATATATATATATATATATATGTGTGTGTGTGTGTGTGTGTGTGTGTGTGTGTGTGTGTGTGTGTGTGTGTCAGAGGAAAGGGGTTATAATTAATAATATATTTAATATGCCAATGTGATGTGCTGTGACTTTGCGCAGAACAGAGCCGAAGCAATGACCTGAGAAAGCTGATAAATCATTTCTGGGATGGTGTGATATGAAGATGTTTGTTTAAGCAGGTCAACGTTCGTTCTGTAGTTATGCGCGAGTTCATGGGGTCTTGTTCAAGTGCCTTTGGAAACTGGCTGCAACCAGTTACAAGGGGCGTGGACGAAAAGTATGAGTTCATGCATACCTGTGCGCCTCTTCCGTTCATAATGGCATCTTTAGCCAAATCTATAGAGAGACTTACAGAGAGGTCCGTGGGAGAAAGGCAGAATGCTGGGATAGCTCTGCAAAAGTTTTTAATTGTTTGTGTGTAGTTCTCCAGGCTGTAATGGGTAAGTGTATCTTACTTTAGCCAAAGGGATGGCTTGTTTGATATCTGGTAAAGATGTTTAATCTTTGACATTGTCTTTACAAATGTGTGTGCTTACGAGTATGTTCTCGTGTCTTTGTAACAGGCGTTTCTAGTGGAGGGGACTAAGTGTCCTAGTGAGGGGACTGTATTTTGGAGAAGAGATAATTGGTGTGACTAATTACTGATTATGACATTTAAATACTGGGGGTTAACTGAGTTAGTTTGTCTGTGAGATGTGGATTATTATCTTTCCATTGTTGAATTAATATTTATGTTTTTTATATCTCTGACTCATTTGGTGACCTGTTAGAATGGAGAGAGAGAGAGGTTGCGATTCGAGAGAGAGAGAGAGAGAGAGAGAGAGCGAAAGCTATGCCAGTGATCACCTCGAGAGAGAGAGAGAGAGAGAGAGAGAGATTGAGTGTTACCAGTTCGTCTTACGCTTAGGCTTAAACACATACCAACTATTAAATACCCTTAGCTGGTAATAGGTATCAGGGTGGGTAACATATATATATATATATATATATATATATATATATATATATATATATATATATATATTATATATATATATATATATAATCCTGTGCCAATCAATGAAAAGCCATTATCATGCTGCAGTTAATATGCTGACTGGGTAGTGGCATCAGGCAGGTTGAATAATTATGGCTTTGGAAATGAGGTTTCTTGCCCCACTCTCTCTCTCTCTCTCTCTCTCTCTCTCTCTCTCTCTCTCTCTCTCTCTCTCCTATATTATAAAGTAATCACTGCAGATGCTAATTAGCTAATCTACATCAGGATATCATGATGAAGAGACAGAACAAATGATTTGATTATTTTAGTGTTGCTATGCTATATTTTCAAGGACTGGAATTATTATTAAAACTTTCCCTTGTCTCTCTCAACAGAGTTACGTATATTACCCAGCTCTACTCATGGACTAGTCTAGCCTGCCAGCCACTATATGGTAAGCAGATACAACCAGCCATGTTGGACAATGGCTGTTTGTTTCTGCTTATCATATTGATGGCTGTTTGTTCCTGTATTCGATATAGTAGCAGGCCAGGATAGTGCGTGAGAGGAGATTGTGGTAAATAATACTTCTGATGATGTTAGCATATTGTTTTGGAAAGACTCAGCGCCACTAACAATTAGTTATACCTGCGCAGCCATGCCTGGCCAAACTTAACGTTAGTGGGTTCAGTTTAACACGCACAGCCCAAATGTGCTAGCAAAACTGAACGTTAGTGGATTCACCCAAATATACAGGCAAAACTTAACGTTAGTGGGTTCAGTTTTGCCCGCTCAGGCCAAATGTGCAGGCAAAACTGAACGCTAGTGGGTTCAGTTTTGTCTGCACAGCCCAAATGTGCAGGCATAGCTGAATGTTAGTAGAGGCCTTTAGGGTTACAAGTGTAACTCCATTAGGTGCAAAGGGTTATTTTTGAGCCCCAACTTGAACTCACAATTCCTAATTGCCTTCTTCTATATCATCAATATCACTTGCATGCTATGATGCTATGGTAAGTTCCTGGCACAGGCATTAGGCTGACTAAAAAAGACATTCTAAAATTTGTTCATTGTATTAGACTTTTTACTGGTTCTACTTTCCTAAGCGCATTTCACCCATTATGAATTCACAGAGCAAATAAAGCCTTTAACTTTCAACACCTCTAGAGTTTTAAACGAATTAAACCCAATGACTCTACAAGAGTTCCACTGACTGATATTTCCTTAAAATCCACACTTCCTCTAGGTTACATGGTGTACAAACTCAATTGAACTTATAACGCCTCCCAACGATGAGAGTTTTTCTTAATGTAATCCATCTACTTATTTAAAGAATATATTGTAATAGGTAACAGCAAAGCCATCTGATTAATAGCTATGATTTCAAAATTCAGAATCACTATATTTTCCCCTGGATGAGAAACATGAAAATGATGCAATCAGGAAAGTAGAATGTGAACAATTTTCCTCCTGTTCTGTGGTATTCTCTCACAACCTGAAATACTGGAAACTTTGGGTCAGCAAAAGATAAACTGAAGTTACTTAACCGAAACTATAGAAGGTTATAATTCTTAAAAGAATGTTTCACTCACGTTGAAGTGAATAGTGAAAATCAATTCAGTCATTTTTAAAACCAAACATGCTGGTTTTTATTTGCATAAAGAAACCAAAACTTTGGTCACTGGATGGTTTATACCAGAGAAGCCTACATTTAGGGATTTAATGCAAAATTTTAAACGTTATATAAGAAGACAGCATAAAGTATGATTTATGTTGCGGTATGGTATCCTTCAGCAAGTGGTTTGAATTTCTAGACTGATGTGTTTTTTTAATGCTTTACATTTATAAATCACTAAAAATTTTCAACAGATGTTTCAGCAAACCTGACTATATACGGAAAATGCAAATATCAATGTTCTAAATGTTCTTTAACTTATAAAAGAGCAAACCAGAATGCACAGAAGCTCACACATTTGAGTGTATCTAAAATGAAAGTAAATAGTTATATAAATCCCTCTTTGTCTCTCACCTAATGCAAAGCCATCTTTTGTCCACTGTGCTTTACCCTGTTGGTTTTGGATGACACACTCGAGGAAGACGTCCTCTCCGGCGTTTACTTTGACGCTGTGTGGAGAGATGGTGAACACCTGTTCCTGCCTGAAGACACCTGTTTGGAGGAGCAGAGCTTTCTTCAGTATGCCTTTCCCATGTAGTTCATCTGTCTCAATATCACAACTTTACCCTCCACTGTCCCTTGTAATTCTTTATAATAACGCCTATGAGACTTTGAAAATTTTCAACAGGTCGGTAAATTGACTATTTCAATGAGTCTTTCGAAGGAAATTGTTATTTTGAAAACTAAAGCACTGATTACTAAGGCAAGTGTCCCGTCTGTTTCCATGAATTAATGCTAATCAAACCCTGGTTTAACCAGTCCTGCTCCTTAGCAAGTGGTTGAAGTTTGGCATATCAGTTACTTCCAGCCGTTTCTTCTGCTGCGCTCCCTGCTTTTAAATTTGCTAGGAATGAGTTTACCTCTGTCTGGTGTCCTCTTCTGGTCCTCAGCTAGAAACAGAATCCTACTCCTTTGCTAATGACATTCTCAACAAAGTTTCCAGGTCCAGTTCCTTCCTCTTTTACATATGGTTCAAGCTGCTTTTAGAACTGCCATAGTCTTCTGTATATTCTTCAAAGTTTTTAAAAGTGACATTGATGTAGAAATTTCCCGAGATCTTCATCCAAGCTTTAATTTTTCACCTATACTTCCAGAAACACACATTCCCTGATATAACTCATCCCAAAGAAAGGCGACGGCTGTAATCTATTCAATAAAAATCTCTTCATTTGAATTTCTACAGTTATTAAAGA
Source organism: Macrobrachium nipponense (assembly GCF_015104395.2). Taxonomy (NCBI): domain Eukaryota; kingdom Metazoa; phylum Arthropoda; class Malacostraca; order Decapoda; family Palaemonidae; genus Macrobrachium; species Macrobrachium nipponense. Next base: position 43,067,893 of record NC_061098.1, on the reverse strand, counting down.
ATTAGATATTTCCTATGTATCTATTGTCAAGTGGGCAGTAGTAGTGATGAATGTCTATGAATGGCCTAAAAAACATGACCTTTTCCATTTTTTTGTAACAGCAGTCACTACTCATGATCATTGGTAGCCTCAAAGCAGTGACTTTGGAACTGTTGATGCAGGAGCAATGTATCTAAGAGCAGTCGTTATTAATATTATCATTGTTTCTGCAAGTAGTACCTAAGTATATCAATTAGTATACTTGCAACAAGTAGTAGCAATTTAGATATACTCGTAAACTAAAATTTATTAATGTTGACAAAGCCATCCAAAATATTAGCTGCAGCTATGAGTAATGGCTCTTTATATCTGCTGCTGGGCTGAACTGAACTGAGTGATCATGGTCATTTTCCATTGGTAGGCTGTCATCACTGATATTAGTAAATATCAATGATGACCACTTTTTTACCATAATTAATTACTCCAACCATTGTCGATATTAGACTTTCGTATAAATAGCTACTACTGGACTTAATATACTGAAAATAGCTATGCTTGAGTGAATCAGTATTTACTTGTGTCTCGTGGTAAACCAAATCAAATGAGCATAGCCACAGTCGATACAAGTGGTAGCTATTAATGGTAGGCTAACCAATGAGCCAACCTATAGTGATGATAACAATAACTATATTGTCCAAACAGGCACAAAATTACCAATTTCGATACTAACTAGAGCTATTATACTCACGTTGAAGAAGACCCTGAATTTGCATTGTAATTTACCTCAGTATAGACTTGTCATGTGTGAAATAAGAAAATAAGATGAAAGACAAAGTAAGGAATAGCACTGTTAATTGTCAATAACAGTAAAGAAGCCTTAAAACATGTGGTCACAAAATAGCACGAAATTGATTTTTAAACATCATTGGTAACAACTATAATTAATTCACAGCACCCGTGTATCTGGTGCCCAGCCCCGTCCCTTACGACGTTCCTGACTGGTTGTTGATCAGCCAACCACAGAGCTGGAAAGTTGCAAACGCGTCAGTGTCTCTCAAAACGTCATGCAGTAAGGATCTCCGCTCTCACCTCTCCTGACAAAAATGTCTTTCAAAAGTTATAACTTTCATCACACCTCAGTTTTACCTGAAGAAAAGTAGTGTTTACCAATTTCTTCATCAAACATCGTCAAGCCAAAGATTTAAAGATTTTAATGATATATGAATTATGTGCTTTAGAAATATTATATAAATTAAAACTTCAACTTGAATACCGCCTGCTTGACTTTTAGACAGTAACCTTAATGCTAAAATATGTTTAGTGAAATAAACGAAATTTTAAGATAAATATATTCTTTTGTTCCTTACATGACATCACAGCGCGCTCATCATTTATCGTCTTGTGTTTCATACAGAATCGTAGCTTAAATGCCATGGATGACAATGTTACTAAAAAATTACAGGTAGGGCTATCAATGTGAAAACAACAAGTAAAAGATTAAGAATATTAATCTCTCTCTCTCTCTCTCTCTCTCTCTCTCTCTCTCTCTCTCTCTCTCTCTCTCTCTCATCTTCGTGTAGTCACGTCCTGGCCATATTCTATAGAGGAAATCTCTACATGAAAAAATCGTATAATAATAATAATATATAATAAAAAGGAATAATGAGAGGGATATAGGAGGAAATGAGAAAAGACTGCAGTGAAAGAAAAACCAATGGGATATGAATTTCTTCCATAAAGTATCAATATCTCCCTAAGTAACGATTTTTTCATGTAGAGATTTCCACTATAGGATATGAGAGAGGGGGTGATAATTGATAGTGACGATAATGAAGCCTTAAATTTTTCTTCCCCAATAAGACTACTTTTTGCGGGAGCATTGTCAACCATGGCATTTAAGCTACGGTATTGTATGAAACACAGACGATAAATGGTGACAGCACAGCGATCATCCAAGGAAGAAAAAAATATATTTTAGCTAAAATTTCATGTTTATTTCACCATACATATTTTGGCATTAAGTTTGCTGAAGCACATAATCACAGAGTTCCTAGGCCTAGAGAGCCTATGAGCTAATGACTGCTTTTATTCCATACGAATCTTTCATTGCCGATCGAGTGAAGAGTTGTCATGTCTGAAAGTGGTTTTATCTGAATGTATATCTTTCTGATAATATGTCATGCCAAAACTTAACATACAGACACATATGGTAACGACTAATAACAACATAATTTTCTCTTAAATGGAACTTCCCTGTCTTTTTCAAGTGGTTCATTGGTTTATTGTGCCGGCTTTGTCTGTCCGTCTGCACTTTTCCGTCCGCCCTCAGATCTTAAAGACTACTGAGGCTAGAGGGCTGAAAATTGGTATGTTGATCATTCAACCTCCAATCATCTAACACACTACATTGCAGTCCTCTAACCTCAGTAATTTTTATGTTATTTAAGGTTCAAGTTACCCACAATCGTGCTTCTGGCAATGATATAGGATGGACCAAAGTCAAAGTATATAGGGTCTGCTCAACTCAGCAGTGGGGGCGAAGCTAATACTGTTACGTCAGAAGAGTAACACTGCCCGTGCTTCTCCATTGAATTACTTAAAGAAGCTTTAGTTTTTATACATTTAATCCATATCGCATGGTGTTTTTCATAAAATCTTGATAATAAAATCTGTAGAGAGGTCACATGTTTGATTTTTTTAATACCCATTCTCTCATTTAGTCACCAAGCCTTGTTTTATTGCACAAAATATACCAGTTTGAACACACATAGCTACTCCAGCTTTCTTCATATGTTTATTCTTTACTTATTTATTTACTTACCCATATACTGGTTTGCTGTATTCTCTTCAAGTCCATTTCTTATAACATGACAACTCTCTCTCTCTCTCTCTCTCTCTCTCTCTCTCTCTCTCTCTCTCTCTCTCTCTCTCTCAGGTTATATTATACAAGATTTTAAATAATTATTAAGAAATATATTTAGTTCTGTCACTTTGTTCATACCTCACTTTGAAAAGCAACTTTTTTAATGATAAAGGTTAGAATGATAGATTAATTATATTTTTCAAATCTTATTATGAATACTTATTGTTATGCAATATATACAAAGAAAATGTAGACACAGGCATTGTAAAAAATGGCAGTTGCATTTGCACGACTTGACCATGAAAAAAGAAAACAATATCAAAGTATAAGTATTACATTATATACGATATAAGGTATCAAAGGAATAAATGATGAAGACAATGATACAGGGAACACATTTCCAGCAAATTTCTCATTAGCACTTCATATCACATAAATATACTTCCGAACACATAAGTTTACATATAACACAAACTGTATACATAAAGGTAGTAATTATGCATGCCTCAAACAATTAAAATATTTTCGAAAAAAGTACAAAAAAGTATTCGTCAGTCTGGCTGGATGTATCTGATGACGTTTCACAAGGGGCGGGGCTAGATTTCAGATCTCCCACGAACGCATAATTTTTTTTTATAATTTATGCGTGCGTAGATAATATTTTCTGTGCGCAATTATGGGTTTGAAAATAATTGTAATTGTGTCATATACCAATTGAAAGGGCATTCTTTGTACCTTTACATGGTATGGCAAAATGTAATAAGATGTATAATTATGTAAGAAAAATGTGGTAAATATTTACATAAAATTTAAAAATTTTGGTCCGTCTTTGACCTAGAATTCCTCGAAAACTTTTGAGAACACCTATCAATTTTATTTATTCATTATATAGTAAATTTTATCAGCTTTCTAATCCATTTTTCAGTTTCTTTATATCATCAACCCTTAGTCAGATACGCTACGAAACATGAATGTATGTAGGTTGACGGATGAAGTAATTGCACATTTTTGCGTGCGTAGATAATTTTTTCTGTGCGCGCTTTTGGGTTTGAAAGTAATCGTAATTGTAATGTGCTATATATCATTTGAAAGAGCATTCTTTTTACTTTAAAGTAGTATACAGCAACATGCAATAAGAGGAAAATTGATATAAAAAAACGCCATCGCAAAAATAGTTATATGAAAATGTTATCGTAAATATAGTTTCATAAAGATATGGTCCTTCTGTAACTGATGACGTTTCACAACGGGTGGGGATAGGTTTTAGTACCGCCTCGTGAGCAGACCCTGTATACTTTGACTCTGGGATAGACACCACCCCCGGCCCCGTGGTTTATACCGAGGCCACCAAAAGATAGATCTATGTTCGGTGTGGCCTTGATTAATACGCTGTAACAGATAACTCGATTGCGCCGAAGAAACTTCGGAGCATTTTTTGCTTGTTTATTTTACGTCTTTATTTTCTGTTCGTTTATTCTGTATTCACAGATTTTTTGCTACGTTTTAAATATGATGGATTTATTTACAGCAATGTGACATTTGTTTCAGCTGTTCACCTAAATCTCGATTTTCTTTCTTGGACGACTTTTTTTTTATGTCGGTTTAATTCTGTTAGACATCTCATTTCTTTTATTGCTTTCTTTGCCATTGATCTAAGAAACTTGCTTTGACGGTCGAGTCTGTCATGATTTGATGAGTCAAAATTACAAATACCAATATGTAACATATTTCAATTTGTCACATGGAAATAATGAGAAGGAAACAGTCGTCAGAACAAAAGATTTAGGATATCAACAACCACCTCCCGACCGCACCCCCTCCCCCCAAAAATGGTAACTCAAGGAGCATTTTCCCCTCTACTATGTCAGTCGGTAGTTGAGTAACACCTCTTCTTTGTCCTGCGTCATTAACAAAGGGGTTTTAGGTCTTGGGACTTAGAAGCCTCTCTCTATATTTCCTGTCATTAGCTTTTGTGGCTTTTGTCGTCTTCGTTACAGGTGTGTTTTGAAATAACTGCGTTTTCAACATTATTCCATCCTATTACATGATACTGTACGGTTAAAAAAAGATTGAATTATTCTAAAAAAAAAAAAAATAAAAAAATAAAAATCTACAGAAACATATGGAAAATTATTCGCATATTAGTTACATATTGTTATTATTAATGTGGTACAATTCCAAATGCGAAATATACTGCGCGGTCGTGTTCATTTGTCTCTTGATTCAAACTTTAGAATTTTGTTATGGCTTTTGAAACTATTGCCCTAAATTGAAAAATAAGCTAAAAATTGGTGAGGAAAGGCTGATCCTGTAAAAATTATAAAAGATATCTAGTATATAGATATATTATATATATATATATATATATATATAATATATATATATATATATATATATATATAATATATATATATATATATAAATATAATAAAAACGCCAAAATATTTCAGAGACAACTGTCTCTGTCTTCAGGTAGGTAATGAATGAGAAGAGAGAGACAGCGGTCTATGAAATATAGTGCTTCCCTTCTATATATTGGCGTTTTGTAAGGTTACTTTTAATAGATGGAATTTTGTTGTAACAGAATATTTTCACCAGTCATATATTAGAGAGAGAGAGAGAGAGAGAGAGAGAGAGAGAGAGAGAGAGAGAGAGAGAGAGAGAGAGAGAGAGGCAAGTATTAAAATCATAAGTGAAAAGGTGAGCAAAAACATAAAGGAGAATACGAAGCTGTTGTATAGAGCGCAAATGGAAGTCAGTCACGAGTGAGTATTTGGAAGAATATCTCTCGTGTGAGAAATAACGAAATGGGCAGAGTCGAATGAAGGGAGCGTGAAAGGGCTCAGTACAGGTTTGAAAATGGTTGTGAAAATTGTTGTTGAGGATGTTAGGTGGGGAATTGAGAGCTTGAAGAATGGAAACTCTCAGGAAGTTCAGGATGTTACCAGCGATATGTTTATGACGGTGGATGAGTGCGATGAAATGGCTGACAAGGGTTTGCAAGGTATGCCTTGAAGAAGGAATGGTTCCAAAATAATTGGAGAGAGGAATAACTGGTCAGTGACATAAGGTAAAATGGATAGGATTTTGATGAACAAAATAAGACAGAATGGAAGGAGGGTTTAGAGGATGGAGAGCTGCTAACCAAGTTTTTACTTTGAAAATGTTATTTGAGATGTTTTAGAATCAAGGAAAAAATATGTATGTCTGGATTTAGAAAATTCTAGACGAAATTGACAGAGGCAATATGGAGTGTGCAGAGAATCAGATCAGCTGCTGGAAGCAATGACAAGTTTTTTATCAAGGAAGCCATGTGCATAAGAATATGTCAGAGGCAGAGAGTTGTTCTATGTAAAAGAGTCTAGTACAGAGATGTCTTGTCTCCAAAATTTTTTACTATCTTCATGAATGGAGAACTGTGAGAATTCACAGCAAAAACAATTAGGCGTCAGTGAAAGTAGTGCGATGAGAAAGACTGAGGGAAAGACTGCCAGGATGGTTGATGAATGTAGATGATAGGGTACTGATGAGAGATAGTGCAGAGAAGCTGCGGGTACTAAGGAAAGAGTTCGAGAGCGTTTGCAAGAGGAAAGAATTTTTCATGAATCTCAGTAAAGGTTAAATTATTGGGGGTTAGTGGACACCAGGTAGAGTGGAAGCTGTCGATTCATTTAGGTATTTCATAGTGAATACAGTTGATGATAGTGGGATGCGAGAAGGGGAAGGTCACAAAATAAGTAACACATTGAAGAAGGCTGCTGAGTCTCTTCAGATTTGGGGAGGCTGGGAATGTCCGATGAAGCCAGGTTGCGGTGGAAGAAGGGATTGCTGTGCCAACACTCCTTTACAGTGGGTGTTGAATTAAATTGAATAAAAAAGGTTGACGATGATAAGTGAAGTGACTGTCTATACTTTGGCTAGAAAATGCTGAGACTCGAGGTTGATTAGCAGTGCTGCCATTTTTTCTTAACTCGTTCCAAACTTTTCAGGAAAAAGGGTGGGTGACAATTGGATAGATTTGGCAAAGCTTTTGATCGGCGCTGCCATTTCCTCGTGTATGGATGATTAGGGGAAGTGACCGCCAAGAGTCACAGCAATAAGAGAATTGTCTGTCACCCCTTCCCCTCCATTCGTCGGTACAAAAGCAAAACATGGAGATCAAAACATTGTACGTAGGTGAGAAGGGGTGATAATGTTTTGTGCTTAAAGTCTGGAGGTGTCTGAAGGGAACAGAGAGGGAGGGAGACCTAGAAAACGATTGGTAATGGGGCATCTCATAAACAAACAAAGAAAGATTATTAAAAACTTTTTTTTTTTTTTTTTTTTTTTTTTTGTTTTTTTTTTTTTTTTTGCATAGCTGGTTTGACCATTTGACCGAGCGGAACTGATGCATTTCCCCAAAATTGGTCGTGGTTTCATAGGTTCAGGCCTTCCCTAGAACAGCTCACAAATAGAGTATACTATCTATATTGCTTCAGTTCAATTTAATATTCATTACAATAAGCTGTAAAAACTATAATTGGAAAAGTATCATCAAAAACTGATGAATGGCGTCTCAGAAGTACAAGACGACAAACTCCTATTCTGAGTTATGTCGTCGTGAACCTTGGTCCAAGTACAGTGATTCCAGTATTTCAAAATACACTTTTTATAGCTTCAAACTCCAGTTTTTAATTTCATTTACATAATTTCTGAAAGGATCGAAATTTGGTATATTTCTTCCACCGTATAGCTGGAGGAAGCTATTCCTTTCCAAACTAGAAATTTACATTTTGCGAACTAGGGAAAGCTTTGCATTGCAAGAGGCCAAAACAGGGTTTTGGAAAACAGATGTACCTGATGCCCTGCTACTTCAGGCACCACATTCTACCCGTGTCAATAAAGACAACATTTCCTTTCCTAACTGGCTATATATATATATATATATATATATTATATATATATATATATATATATATATATATATATATATTATATATATATATATATTGATATATGTATATATATATATATATATATAAATATATATATATATATATATATATATATATATATATATATGTGTGTGTGTGTGTGTGTGTGTGTGTGTGTGTGTGTGTGAATGAGTGCTTGATCAACGAACTGTGTAAAACGTGATGCTGTGTATAAATAAAGATATTGGCAGGGAGGAAAATGAAAAACGAGAACTACCTAAAGAGATCTTTCGGTCTTAACGACCCTATTTCGGGAATAACTTGCACCAAAGAGGGAAATATAATTGAAAAGCGCTTTGTCGCGAGTGGTATTCGAAACGCTGTGCTGCCGGGCTTAATATTCATAGATAAATATAAATAAGATCTTTCGGTCTTACTGACCCTTTACAGAGGCAAGACTGATCAGAACTAAGAGAAACACAGTACAGGTAAGCATACACAAGCAGACTTTACAGGATTAACAGAAGGTCCAATTCGTTTTAAAGAAACGAAAAAACGCCTCTGGGCGATATTAAAGATTTTAAAGGCAGCCACCCACACGTGGTCACAAGTAATTTAGTCGGGACACAATACATTTGTTTAAGGAACAAAGAGGCCTATACAAACGGACAGTACAAAATTAGTAAAATCCCGAACTCTAGATTAAGGATTTAAGAGTGGCGCGGTCAAACACACTGGTCGAAGGCAAGTTAACCGCACCCCTCTTAAATGCTTAATGTAGCCTTCGGGATTTTACTAATTTTGTACTGCCCGTTTGTATATGACTTTGTTTTCAAAAAAATGGATCTTTTGTTAATCCTGTAATGTCCGTTTGTATATGCTCACCTGTACCGTGTTTCTCTTTGTTCTGATCAGTCTTGCCTCTAGTAAAGGGTCAATAAGACCGAAAGATCTCGACAGTTCTCGTTTCTCATTATCCTTCAACTGGCATTACCTTTATTCAGATATATATATATATTATATATATATAATATATATATATATATATATATATATATATATATAATATATATATATATATATCTGATATATATTTGATAAAGATAATGCCAGTATATATATATATATATATATATATATATATATATATATATATATATATATATATATATATATATATATATATATTATATAATACTATATTATAAATATATATACACTCGAATACATATACACATCACATTACATTTTAGTATGTATATAGTATGCATATATATATATATATATATATATATATATATATATATATATATATATATATATATATATATATATATATATATATATATATATATATATATTGTGTAGTCTGTGTGTGTGCGTAAATTTCTGTCATATATACCAATGTTGTTTATATTTAGAAATAGAGTGAATTGGACATAAAGCGAAATTAGTGGAAATAACTTCTCTTGTTTAATTGTACACCTACCTTTCCCATCATCAGGGCTACATAAATGCAAGATAATATTGTCATGTGAGAGATTTGCATCCTTGCTTTCTAAAAATTCTGTTTTTCGTAAAATTCTGTAACAAAAGTATTTTATTGCTTCAGTAAGCAATGTATGAATATATCTGAAAAGAGTTACACGGAAGATGGCAGGCACATGACTACCTGGAATACCAGCAACAACATTATGCAGAAAGTTGAGAGCGTATTTTAAAGAAACTTTACACAGAGTTGGTCCTCTTGACTGACAGCGCGTGATTAGGATCTGAGAGGCAGGAATGCAACGTTCGCTGAGAATCGACAGCTCAGTTATGGATTGCTCTGGTCATCTGCGCCTCTACAGGGCACTTTGAGGAACCCTTTAAGGATTGATTTCGTCGCGTCAATTTTTGTTTATAGAATGTTATCATTCATTTTTGCGCCAGAAGATTTATTTTCCTCAATCATTGTCAGTGATGAATAAAACGTTGTCTCCTACGCATTAATGTGGCTTCTGCTAAACCATTACAGCCAAACTTGGCTTTCAGGGTGTGTCCATACAACACTTACTAATATGTCATCAACACATACCGATGAACTTTTGACACTCACTCTTCTATAACAATTTTGATATAAGTCAACTTCTCACTAGCAGTCCTTCGGTACTTCACACGATTATCCAGCATTTGCCTAAGAATCGTTCTACAATCACGGTCGAGCACTGGTTTTCAAACGGTGTTCAACCAGTATGTGAAATAGACTCAATGAGTGCTCACCACGCACCCTGACTCCTGACAGTGACTTCGAAAGAGTCATTCATTTGACTCAAAAACACCAAGCATTCGTGACGAAAGGTACCCATACCCTCTAAGAACAGTGTTCCTTTTTATCAAATGGTAAATCCAGACCATACTGGAGCTAGAGCGAAATGATTCCTTCTGGGAGATGTTCACTGACATTGATCAAAATCTGCCTTATTTTTTTTATTGTGGATCTAGGTTGTGCTTCATTGAGTCTAGTTCTTAAATAATATGAATATATCAAATGTTCTAACCCGATTTAATCCCGGAACAGCGGGGTTGTTGAAAAGATATTTGATATATTGGTTGGGAAAAACTCTCTATCCCGAAAGTATATGTAATGTTCTAAGAGGTCCACAATAATTAAAAAAATGTTGGAAGTGCGTGTACAATTTAAAAACCCTTTACAAAGCTTTCGAACCCTTCCCTGGGTTCATCTTCAGTCCAGTCTGAAGATGAACCCAGGGAATGGTTCGAAAACTTTGTAAAGGGTTTTTAAATTATACACGCACTCGCAACATTGTTTTTTATTATTGTGGACCTCTTAGAGCATTTTATAATATTATACTTTCGGGATAGAGAGTTTTTCCCAATCAATATATCATATATCTTTTTAACAACCCCGCCGTTCCTGGATTAAATCAGGTTATAAAAATATCAATTAGAATGAAAAAGAAAGAGCATTTCGGTCATTACCAATTATTCGAGCTCTATTTTCGCTTACTCTGGGAGAAAGCCTACAAACTACTTTAGTTGATGTTGGTTTTAAGGGGTAGGAAAGGTCTATGAATGGACTAAAAAGCTCTGAAAAATAGTTTCGCGTCGAGTGAAAGGTTCAGGAATTTTAGGATAGTATATTTATGATTTATTTATTAGCATGAAAATGCATCAGATAAAAGATAAGTAATATGCATTTTAAACAGTACAGAACAATTATTTCAAATAAAATATTGTGTATTTATTTTAATTTTCGTTGGTGAAATAAAGCTCTATTTGACCTTAGATTTTAGCACATTTTAATTTACATTAAAAGTTAGGAATATAATGTTTACAACTTATAAGTGAGGGAAAAATCTTGCACGCATCCCTGCGTAAGCTGGAGGTCTGATT
>NC_061098.1:43053648-43056242 GCF_015104395.2 Macrobrachium nipponense | reverse complement strand
TCCAAACACTATATTTGTAAATTGGGACGCAACGTAAGCCGGAGGCATACGTCAAAAATTGATAATGTCCCCTGAGTGTGCTGAAAACGGTGTATGAGGTACAATCAAATTAGGTAATGGTATCTGGTAAAGCATTTAAGTAAGTCCAAGTTGGTGAAAAAAAATTTATTCTAACCTAACAGAGATAAGATGTCGTCGGTACATCGCACTGGAAACTATCGGAAGTCGTTTCCTTGTTTAAGCGACAGTAATCTGCGCAGATACGCCAAGTCCGATCTTTTATGGCATGACGTTTGAGGGAAAAATTATATGGGCTATTTGATTTTCTAATGACTCCTATTACTAACATTTTTCAACTTCGTCATTTATCTCTATTTTAAAATTTCATTGAGAATCTATACGAAGGTACGTAAATAGCTTTATGTTTGTCCTTAGACCGTGTTTTGTTTTCAATGACATCCGTTTTTCTCCAAGAGATCTTACTCGCTAGTGGAGAAACTTCCTGGTATTCAGGTAGAAGATAAAAAAAAAATTCTGCTGAATCACCTCTGCTTGAATGACTTTACGGATATTACTTTAGATAGATTATCAAGAGAGATTCATCCACGACTGGTTGGGCGTGATTAAAAATTAGCACAATAAAAAATGCGATATTTATAACTTCCGTATCCACGATATGTATACTTTTAGGGCTTTGTTCGCGGAAATCGTTTATATTTCAGAGTGTCGGGAAGGATTAAAATTTCATTTCCCAGCAAAGTCTTTTACACGCACTAAGACATTCGAGGGTGCATGCTTCTCGAGATTTTGCGTGCAAAGTACGACTGCGGTTGTTGGGAGAATTCTGTTGGGTCATTTGAACAATGTTACGATTTATGAGACAAATGTATAGTTCCTTTATATAAGTTATTATTTGATTAACTGTCTCATTTTTGTTCAAACGGATTTTAATATGTTTGAAGGTTTATAGGATTTTCCTTTGATAAACCGCCTTATTTTGCAGGATGTAAGATAATATTTTGTATACCCCTAGATGGATCTTACAATTACTACATACAGATCATGTTTTTTATAACTATAGAGGTATCTGTAAGCGCTCGCTTATCCGACTTCTCATTAGGGAAGTTCGAACAACAGACGGTGAGTCCGTAAATACAAGATATTGCGTGTACTAAAGAAATAAAACAAGATATTCTAATTTTTACGGCGGCGGTACCAGTTGGGCTTAATCCACAAGTATTTATTTTTAGAACTTTAATGTATTAAAACATTAAAACGAAAACCTGCTCTTGATTACTTTATACGGTCGTGTGTTTCATAGGAAAAATCCTTTTTAATTCAAAAAGAGATATTGGCATGTAATGTATGAACCAACATCGGGGGGGCTTTTCCCCACTCTGCTAGAGTCGCTTTTATTGTGTGGAATTTGCTAGCTTTGAAAAACTCGCAGATTTAAACTAACCTTGACCGCTTGACTAGGTGACACAGTCACCAGGTTTGCTTGTTAGATTCTGAACGGGCTACTGTTTCTATTTCTTTTTGTAATAATTAGGATCCTTCTCTTTATTACCATCGGCAACGTATTGTGTGTTTTTAGCATTATGTTGCTGGTTACGTATAAAGCAACAATGAATGACGAACTATTAGGAACTGAGCGATTACTAATAAGACAAGTTATCACTACTGCACTTCAATATTAACTGTTTTGTACTTCATTCTTTGCTAAAATTTGAAATAGTGAGGGATCCTGGTCAGCGCATTTAGCCTGATGAAAGTTTTTTACAGACATGTTATTTTCATTGCATCCAGGCCATATTTTTAAAGTTAAGTTGAGTCATTGAGGTTCGATATTTATATAACTCAAAAAACTCAAGGCTAAAAACTGCGATCGGGACTTTCAAAGGAGCATTTATTGTCATGACCCGAAATAGTGTTACCTCTAATTTATATAGATTTGTACGGGTGTTCCACTTGTTTTTTTTTTTTTTTTTTTTTTTTTTTTTTTTTTTTTTTGTGTGTGTTTTCTAATCACTAACGGTGCTTAACGACCCTATCCATGCATCGTATAAATACAGACGTCCACTGCGTAAACGCATATTCACTGTTTAATATGATTTGTAACGTAGGGATTAATAATCACCAAAATGATAAAATTAACATAGTATATGATTATGATATTTCAGTAGAACTTCTGAAACAGACACTCAAAGATAAAAACTCGCAGTAGCGAAATCTCAATGATATAGATAATTTCTGTAAAAAAGTAAGATTAAGAATGTCTCGTAACTTCAGCCACAGGAATAACGAAATTCGACCTGCAAAGGAAACACTCAAAGTTACTCCAAATGAATAAAAAATTGTACTTAGCTTGCTTTTGTGGGAAGTCACGGTGTTCCGATAACGACACACGGCCTTGGTCCTCCTTCTCTATTTAGCGGACGACCTGGTTTGGCTTCAGTTTCCCCGTGCGCGTTGTTTCGATGATTCGAGGCCCTTGAAAATCCGATGCTGCAGACGCTTTCGGTTTCGTTTTTTCTTGCAGTGCCGGAAACGCTCACTAACGATGTTTTCTTGAATGATTCTAATGAGAGCGA
>NC_061098.1:43003648-43048648 GCF_015104395.2 Macrobrachium nipponense | reverse complement strand
TGGGAGCAACATCAAACACATAGATGAGACAGGATACAAATACCTGGGAATAATGGAAGGAGGAGATATAAAAACACCAAGAGATGAAGGACACGATCAGAAAGAATATATGCAGACACTCAAGTCGATACTCAAGTCAAAAACTCAAACGCCGGAAATATGATAAAAGCCATAACACATGGGCAGTGCCATTTAATCAGATACAGCGCAGGAATAGTGGAATGGACGAAGGCAGAACTCCGCAGCATAGATCAGAAAACCAGGAAACAAATGACAATACACAAAGCACTACACCCAAGAGCAAATACGGACAGACTATACATAACACGAAAGGAAGGAGGGAGAGACTACTAAGTATAGAGGACTGCGTCAACATTGAAAACAGAGCACTGGGGCAATATCTGAAAACCAGTGGAGACGAGTGGCTAAAGAGTGCATGGGAAGAAGACTAATAAAGTAGACGAAGACCCAAGAAATATACAGAGACAGGAGAAAGACAGAGGACTGGCACAACAAACCAATGCACGGACAATACATGAGACAGACTAAAGAACTAGCCAGCGATGACAATTGGCAATGGCTACAGAGGGGAGAGCTAAAGAAGGAAACTGAAGGAATGATAACAGCGGCACAAGATCAGGCCCTAAGAACCAGATATGTTCAAAGTACGATAGACGGAAATAACATCTCTCCCATATGTAGGAAGTGCAATACGAAAATTGAAACCATAAACCACATAGCAAGTGAATGCCCGGCACTTGCACAGAACCAGTACAAAAAGAGGCATGATTCAGTGGCAAAAGCCCTCCACTGGAGCCTGTGCAAGAAACATCAGCTTACCTTGCAGTAATAAGTGGTACGAGCACCAACCTGAGGGAGTGATAGAAAACGATCAGGCAAAGATCCTCTGGACTATGGTATCAGAACGGATAGGTGATACGTGCAAATAGACCAGACGTGACGTTGATTGACAAAGTCAAGAAGAAAGTATCACTCATTGATGTCGCAATACCATGGGACACCAGAGTTGAAGAGAAAGAGAGGGAAAAAATGGATAAGTATCAAGATCTGAAAATAGAAATAAGAATAATATGGGATATGCCAGTGGAAATCGTACCCATAATCATAGGAGCACTAGGCACGATCCCAAGATCCCTGAAAAGGAATCTAGAAAAACTAGAGGCTGAAGTAGCTCCAGGTCTCATGCAGAAGAGTGTGATCCTAGAAACGGCACACATAGTAAGAAAAGTGATGGACTCCTAAGGAGGCAGGATGCAACCCGGAACCCCACACTATAAATACCACCCAGTCGAATTGGAGGACTGTGATAGAGCAAAAAAAAAAAAAAAAAAAAAAAAAAAAAAAAAATAATAATAATAATAATAATAATAATGGGCACAGTTTTCCGTGTCGAAAATGATGACAATGTTTGCAGGTCCACAATAATACAGCATTTGAGTTTATGGTCATTAATGTATATTAAAAGCTTTTGAACCTTGTGCTAGGTTCATCTTTAGTCAAGTGAACATTATGACTTTAAAAAAATGTTCACTTGACCAAAGATGAACCTAGCACAAGGTTCGAAAGATTCTAATATACATTAAAGACCATAAACGCAAATGCTATATTATTGTGGACCTGCAACCAAAATTATAATAATAATAATAATAATAATAATGATAATAATAATAATATAATATCCAGCTAACGACTCTCACCCATAACAGTGACGTTAGCAGAGGCCGCCAAGGCACTGGTGTCAGTAGTGGGACCCACTTGGCACTGGTACTCGCCGTCGTCGTCCAAGGTGGCGCCCTTGATGACCAGATGGTGCTGCCCCTTGCTCGGGTCCCCCGAGTAGGAGTGGCGAGGGTAACCTGGGACGTCGCGCTCGAAACCTTGGGACAGATGGGCGTCTTAGGTTACTTAAGCGGACGAAGAATAATACACCCCGCGTCTATGTTACAGTAAGACTTTGCATCCTCACGAAATGCCTGGAATTTTCAGGTAATTCGATGAAATCACCAATTCACTTAGGGACAATTTCGATGTCCGAGGGACTATAGTAGATCCATATAAACCGCGCATCTGATGTCTATCTCAGTCCCTTACGACGTTCCTGATTGGCTGTTGATAAGCCAATGACAGGGCTGGAAACTCTTAGTCTCTCTCGAGAGAGTTCGCATAGGCAGGATGTGTGTTCCACTTCAGGAGAGGCGGAACATGCCTCCTGCATATGCGAACCCTCTAGAGAGACTGAGAGTTTCCAGCCCTGTGATTGGCTTATAAACCGCCAATCAGGAGCGTCGTAAGGGACTGGGCTAGACATCGGATGCGCGGTTGATGTGAATCTACCATAGGCCATCGAGGATCAAATGCACTTAGGGACATTTGATTTCCGAGAATCTAGAACCGAACACAGGAAACACATTTGATCCCCGAGTGCTAGTACTAGATACGCCAACAGATTTGATTCCTGAGGACTAGTACTAAAATACATGAAACAAAAAATTATTTCCTAAGGGGGCCATTACTGAACACTGCAAAACTGTAAGTAAATCACTGTTTCACTGTGTTTAGTACTAGACCCTGGGGATCAAATGTTCTTAAGTGGACTGGTGATTTTACGAAGTCCATGAAAACTTCAGGGATTTCGTGGATTTCCTGGCTTCACGATCTTAGTGTAACATAGAATTTAGGCCGAAGAACAAAGCTTCCGTTGGGACGTGTTACGATATCATTCACCGCGGAAATAAAAACTGAGTCTAAGGTTTGAAAACTGTAACGGGTGGAAAACCTCAAAGCAGTTGCACTATGAAAAAATAGTTAGAAGAGGGTGGGAAGTAAGATGGAAAAAAAGATATGAGTGGAGGTACAGTAAAAGGAACGAAAGGAATTGCAGCTTGGGGCCGAAAGGACGCCGTACACAACTTTATGTAATGCTTACAGTACCCCACTACGCGAAGATTGAATAAAACAGGGGTAATAATTTCATTGATGAAAGCTGGGTTAGAAGGCCGCGCAGCTCCCGGTAATTTCAGCCATTCAGCGCCTCTCAGGACAGTGAAAAGAGTTGGAGTGGTTGGACAGCAAATAAAGTGAAAGAAGAGCTGCAGGCAGAGGACGAAGAACGCTCTGAAGCGTCAGAGAGAAACAGGAAATTGAGAAGAGGGTGATCGTCCCTGTCGGTGGATCGTCGAAATCGAATGAAATAAGAGGAAAAGATCTAACGATTCAGGCTCCAAGAGCAGACCCCATGGCTAAGAGAAAATGAAACCTGAAACGAATTAAAGAGAAAATAAAAGAGAGCAAAGCTATTTTGTTCGACTATTTACGTCCACAAAAGTGTCATTTTCCATTACTCTGGACATGAGTTTCTTGATTATTTTATTTCCTTATATTTTAAGTCGACTGTCGTCTGCGAAAGGCCTCCGATTGCATGATAATAGAACAACAGCCAAAACAATGAGGGCGAAAAGGGAATATTATGAATGGTACAGACCAACATACAATCATATATTATATATATATATATATATATTATATATATATATATATATATATATATATATATATTATCCTGTGCCAATCAATGAAAAGCCATTATCATGCCGCAGTTAATATGCTGACTGGGTAGTGGCATCAGATAGGCTGAATATTTATGGCTTTGGAAATGAGGTTTCTTGCTCAAATCACTGCAGACGCTAATTAGCTAATCTAGGTCGGGATATCATGATAAAGAGACAGAACAATTATATGATTATGTTAGTGTTACTACGCTATATTTTCGAGGACTGGAATCATTATTAAAACTTTCCCTCAACATGGACTAGTCTGACCTGCCTGCCACTATATGGTAAGCAGATACAACCAGCCTTGTTGTACGATGGCTGGTTGCTTCTGCTTATCATATAGATGGCTGGTCGTGCCTGTATTCGATATAGTAGCAGGCCAGGATAGTGCGTGAGAGGAGATTGTGGTAAATAATACTTCTGATGATGTTAGCATATAGTTTTGAGGAGACTTAACACAAATCTGAAGGTAATGTACCAGCTAAAGGCCGCCACTAACGATTAGTTATACCTGCGCAGATATGCCTGGCCAAACTTAACGTTAGTGGGTTCGGTTTAACACGCACAGCCCAAATGTGCAGGTAAAACTGAACATTAGTGGGTTCAGTTTTACTCGTGCAGCCCAAATGTGCAGGCAAAACTGAAAGTGGGTTCAGTTTTGCCCGCACAGGCCAAATGTGCAGGCAAAACTGAATGTTAGTGGGTTCAGTTTTCCCTGCACAGGCCAAATGTGCAGGCAAAACTGAACGTTAGCGGTTCAGTTTTGCCTGCACAGCCCAAATGTGCAGGCATAGCTGAATGTTGGTAGCGGCCTTTAGGCTTGCAAGTGTAACTCCATTGGTGCAAAGGGTTATTTTTGAGCCCCAACTTGATCTCACAATTCCTAATTGCCTTCTTCTATATCATCAATATCAATTGCATGCTATGATGCTATGGTACGTTCCTGGCACAGGCATTAGGCTGACTAAAAAAAGCATTTTAAAATTTGTTCATTTTATAAGACTTTTACTGGTTCTACTTTCCTCTGCGCATTTCACCCATTATGAATTCACAGAGCAAATAAAGCCCTTAACTTTGAACACCTCTTGAGTTTTGAACGAATTCAACCCAATGACTCTACCAATAGATATCCAGCTCTTTTATGCACAAGGGTTCCAATGACTGGTATTTCCTTCAAATCCACACTTCCTCTAGGTTACATGGTGTACAAACTCAATTGAACTTATAAACTGAAGTTACTTAACCGAAACTATAGAAGGTTATAATTCTTAAAAGAATGTTTCACTCCCGTTGAAGTGAATAATGAAAATCAATTCAGTCAATTTTAAAACCAAACATGCTGGGTTTTATTTGCATAAAGAAACCGAAACTTTGGTCACTGGATGGTTTATACCAGAGAAGCCTACATTTAGGGATTTAGTGGAAAATTATAAACATTATATAAGAAGACAGTATAAAGTATGAATTATGTTGCGGTATGGTATCCTTCAGCAAGTGGTTTGAATTTCTAGACTGTTGTGTTTTTTTTAATTCTTTACATTTATGAATCCCTAAAAATTATAAACAGATGTTTTAGCAAACTTGACTATATATGGAAAATGCAAATATCAATGTTCTAAATGTTCTTTAACATATAAAAGAGCAAACCAGAATGCACAAAAGCTCACACATTTGAATGTATCGAAAATGAAAGTAAATACTTATTATATAAATCAATCTTTGTCTCTCACCTAATGCAAAGCCATCTTTTGTCCACTGTGCTTTACCCTGTTGGTTTTGGATGACACACTCGAGGAAGACGTCCTCTCCGGCGTTCACTCTGACGCTGTGTGGAGAGATGGTGAACACCTGTTCCTGCCTGAAGACACCTGTTTGGAGGAGCAGAGCTTTCTTCAGTATGCCTTTCCATTTAGTTCATCTGTCTCAATCCCACCACTTTACCCTCCACTGTCCCTTGTAATTCTTTATAACAACGCCTATGGCACTGGAAATTTTTAACAGGATGGTAAATTGACTACTTCAATGAGTCTTTCGAAGGATATTGTTATTTTGAAAACCACAGCATTAATTACTTAGACATGTGTCCTGTCTGTTTCCATAAATTAATGCTAACCAAACGCTTTTTTAACCAGTCCCGCTCCTTAGCAAGTGGTTGAAGTTTGACATATCAGTTACTTCCAGCCTCGTCTTCTGCTGCGCTCCCTGCTTCTTTTAAATCTGTTAGGAATGAGTATACCTCTGTCTGGTGTCCTCATCTGGTCCTCAGCTAGAAACAGAATCCTACTCCTTTGCTAATGACATTCTCAACAAAGTTTCCAGGTCCAGTTCTCTCTTCTCTTACATATGGTTCAAGTTGCTTTTAGAACTGCCATAGTCCTGTATATTTTTCAAAGTTTTTAAAGGTGACATGGCTGTAGAATTTTCCCGAGTTCTTCATTCAAGCTGTAATTTTTCACCTATACTTCCAGAAACACACATACCCTGATACAACTCATCCCAAAGAAAGGCGACGGCTGTAATCTATTCAATAAGAATATTTTTATTTGAATTTCTACAGTTATTAAAGAATTAGATATTTCCTATGTATCTATTGTCAAGTGGGCAGTAGTAGTGATGAATGTCCATGAAAGGCCTAAAAAACATGACCTTTTCCATTTTTTTGTAACAGCAGTCACTACCCATGATCATTGGTAACCTCAAAGCAGTGACTCTGGAACTGTTGATGCAGGAGCAATGTATCTAAGAGCAGTCGTTATTAATATTATCATTGTTTCTGCAAGTAGTACTTAAGTATATCAATTAGTATACTTGCAACAAGTAGTAGCAATTTAGATATACTGGTAAACTCAAATTTATTAATGTTGACAAAGCCATCCAAAATATTAGCTGCAGCTATGAGCAATGGCTCTTTATATCTGCTGCTGGGCTGAACTGAACTGAGTGATCATGGTCATTTTCCAATTGGTAGGGCTGTTCATCACTTGATATTAGTAATATCAATAATGACCACGTTTTTTACCATAATTAATTACTCCAACCATTGTCGATATTAGACTTTAGTATAAATAGCTACTACTGGACTTAATATACTGAAAATAGCTATGCTTGAGTGAATCAGTATTTACTTGTGTCTCGTGGTAAACCAAATCAAATGAGCATAGCCACAGTCGATAATGGTAGGCTAACCAATGAGCCAACTATAGTGATGATGAACAATAACTATATTGTCCAAACAGGCACAAAATTACCAAATTTCGATACTAACTAGAGCTATTATACTCACGTTGAAGAAGACCCTGAATTTGCATTGTAATCTACCTCAGTATAGACTTGTCATGTGTGAAATAAGAAAATAAGATGAAAGACAAAGTAAGGAATAGCACTGTTAATTGTCAATAAAACAGTAAAGAAGCCTTAAAACATGTGGTCACAAAATAGCACGAAATTGATTTTTAAACATCATTGGTAACAACTATAATTAATTCACAGCACCCGTGTATCTGGTGCCCAGCCCCGTCCCTTACGACGTTCCTGACTGGTTGTTGATCAGCCAACCACAGAGCTGGAAAGTTGCAAACGCGTCAGTGTCTCTCAAAACGTCATGCAGTAAGGATCTCCGCTCCCACCTCTCCTGACAAAAATGTCTTTCAAAAGTTATAACTTTCATCACACCTCAGGTTTTTTTACCTGAAGAAAAAGTAGTGTTTACCAATTTCTTCATCAAACATCGTCAAGCCAAAGATTTAAAGATTTTAATGATATGAATTATGTGCTTTAGAAATATTATATAAATTAAAACTTCAACTTGAATACCGCCTGCTTGACTTTTAGACAGTAACCTTAATGCTAAAATATGTTTAGTGAAATAAACGAAATTTTAAGATAAATATATTCTTTTGTTCCTTACATGACATCACAGCGCGCTCATCATTTATCGTCTTGTGTTTCATACAGAATCGTAGCTTAAATGCCATGGATGACAATGTTACTAAAAAATTACAGGTAGGGCTATCAATGTGAAAACAACAAGTAAAAGATTAAGAATATTAATCTCTCTCTCTCTCTCTCTCTCTCTCTCTCTCTCTCTCTCTCTCTCTCTCTCATCTTCGTGTAGTCACGTCCTGGCCATATTCTATAGAGGAAATCTCTACATGAAAAAATCGTATAATAATAAATAGATAATTAAAAAGGATAATGAGAGGGATATAGGAGAAATGAGAAAGACTGCAGTGAAAGAAAAACCAATGGGATATGAATTTCTTCCATAAGGTATCAATATCTCCCTAAGTAACGATTTTTTCATGTAGAGATTTCCACTATAGGATATGAGAGAGGGTGATAATGATAGTGACGATAATGAAGCCTTATTTTTCTTTCCCCCATAAGACTACTTTTTGGGAGCATTGTCAACCATGGCATTTAAGCTACGGTATTGTATGAAACACAAGACGATAAATGGTGACAGCACAGCGATGTCATCCAAGGAAGAAAAAAATATATTTTAGCTAAAATTTCATGTTTATTTCACCATACATATTTTGGCATTAAGTTTGCTGAAGCACATAATCACAGAGTTCCTAGGCCTAGAGAGCCTACGAGCTAATGACTGCTTTTATTCCATACGAATCTTTCATTGCCGATCGAGTGAAGAGTTGTCATGTCTGAAAGTGGTTTTATCTGAATGTATATCTTTCTGATAATATGTCATGCCAAAACTTAACATACAGACACATATGGTAACGACTAATAACAACATAATTTTCTCTTAAATGGAACTTCCCTGTCTTTTTCAAGTGGTTCATTGGTTAATTGTGCCGGCTTTGTCTGTCCGTCTGCACTTTTCCGTCCGCCCTCAGATCTTAAAGACTACTGAGGCTAGAGGGCTGAAAATTGGTAAGTTGATCATCCAACCTCCAATCATCTAACACACTACATTGCAGTCCTCTAACCTCAGTAATTTTTATGTTATTTAAGGTTCAAGTTACCCACAATCGTGCTTCTGGCAATGATATAGGATGGACCAAAGTCAAAGTATATAGGGTCTGCTCAACTCAGCAGTGGGGGCGAAGCTAATACTGTTACGTCAGAAGAGTAACACTGCCCTTGCTTCTCCATTGAATTACTTAAAGAAGCTTTAGTTTTTATACATTTAATCCATATCGCATGGTGTTTTTCATAAAATCTTGATAATAAAATCTGTAGAGAGGTCACATGTTTTATTTTTTTAATACCCATTCTCTCATTTAGTCACCAAGCCTTGTTTTATTGCACAAAATATACCAGTTTGAACACACATAGCTACTCCAGCTTTCTTCATATGTTTATTCTTTACTTATTTATTTACTTACCCATATACTGGTTTGCTGTATTCTCTTCAAGTCCATTTCTTATAACATGACAACTCTCTCTCTCTCTCTCTCTCTCTCTCTCTCTCTCTCTCTCTCTCTCTCTCTCTCTCTCTCAGGTGGTTATATTATCAAGATTTTAAATAATTATTAAGAAATATATTTAGTTCTGTCACTTTGTTCATACCTCACTTTGAAAAGCAACTTTTTTAATGATAAAGGTTAGAATGATAGATTAATTATATTTTTCAAATCTTATTATGAATACTTATTGTTATGCAATATATACAAAGAAAATGTAGACACAAGCATTGTAAAAAATGGCAGTTGCATTTGCACGAGTTGACCATGAAAAAAGAAAACAATATCAAAGTATAAGTATTACATTATATACGATATAAGGTATCAAAGGAATAAATGATGAAGACAATGATACAGGGAACACATTTCCAGCAAATTTCTCATTAGCACTTCATATCACATAAATATACTTCCGAACACATAAGTTTACATATAACACAAACTGTATACATAAAGGTAGTAATTATGCATGCCTCAAACAATTAAAATATTTTCGAAAAAAGTACAAAAAAGTATTCGTCAGTCTGGCTGGATGTATCTGATGACGTTTCACAAGGGGCGGGGCTAGATTTCAGATCTCCCACGAACGCATAATTTTTGTTATAATTTATGCGTGCGTAGATAATATTTTCTGTGCGCAATTATGGGTTTGAAAATAATTGTAATTGTGTCATATACCAATTGAAAGGGCATTCTTTGTACCTTTACATGGTATATGGCAAAATGTAATAAGATGTATAATTATGTAAGAAAAATGTGGTAAATATTTACATAAAATTTAAAAATTTTGGTCCGTCTTTGACCTAGAATTCCTCGAAAACTTTTGAGAACACCTATCAATTTTATTTATTCATTATATAGTAAATTTTATCAGCTTTCTAATCCATTTTTCAGTTTCTTTCTATCATCAACCCTTAGTCAGATACGCTACGAAACATGAATGTATGTAGGTTGACGGATGAAGTAATTGCACATTTTTGCGTGCGTAGATAATTTTTTCTGTGCGCGCTTTTGGGTTTGAAAGTAATCGTAATTGTAATGTGCTATATATCATTTGAAAGAGCATTCTTTTTACTTTAAAGTAGTATACAGCAACATGCAATAAGAGGAAAATTGATATAAAAAAACGCCATCGCAAAAATAGTTATATGAAAATGTTATCGTAAATATAGTTTCATAAAGATATGGTCCTTCTGTAACTGATGACGTTTCACAACGGGTGGGGATAGGTTTTAGTACCGCCTCGCGAGCAGACCCTGTATACTTTGACTCTGGGATAGACCACCACCGGCCCGTGGTTTATACCGAGGCCACCAAAAGATAGATCTATGTTCGGTGGCCTTGATTATACGCTGTACAGATAACTCGATTGCGCCGAAGAAACTTCGGAGCATTTTTTGCTTGTTTATTTTACGTCTTTATTTTCTGTTCGTTTATTCTGTATTCACAGATTTTTTGCTACGTTTTAAATATGATGGATTTATTTACAGCAATGTGACATTTGTTTCAGCTGTTCACCTAAATCTCGATTTTCTTTCTTGGCCGACTTTTTTTTTATGTCGGTTTAATTCTGTTAGTCATCTCATTTCTTTTATTGCTTTCTTTGCCATTGATCTAAGAAACTTGCTTTGACGGTCGAGTCTGTCAAGATTTCATGAGTCAAAATTACGACAAAAGTATATATATAATATTATATTTGTCACCTGAAAACTGGAAATAATGAGAAGGAAACAGTCGTCAGAACAAAAGATTTAGGATATCAACAACCACCTCCCGACCGCTCACCCCCCTCCCCCTAAAAATGGTAACTCAAGGGCATTTTCCCCTCTACTTTGCCAGTCGGTAGTTGAGTAACACCTCTTCTTTGTCCTGCGTCATTAACAAAGGGGTTTTAGGTCTTGGGACTTAGAAGCCTCTCTCTGTATTTCCTGTCATTAGCTTTTGTGACTTTTGTCGCCATCCTTCCAGGTGTGTTTTGAAATAACTGCCTTTTCAGCATTGTTCCATCCTATTACATGATACTGTACGTTTAAAAATAGATTGAATTATTCTAAAAAAAAAAAAATGAATCTACAGAAAGCATATGGAAAATTCATCACATGTTAGTTATATATTGTTATTATTAATGTGGTACAATTCCAAATGCGAAATATACTGCGCCGGTCGTGTTCATTTGTCTCTTGATTCAAACTTTAGAATTGTGTCATGGCTTTGAAACTATTGCCCTAAATTGAAAAACAGGCTACAATAGGTGAGGAAAGGCTGATCCTGTAAATAATTATATATATATATATATATATATATATATATATATATATATATATATATATATATATATATATATATATATATATAAGGATCCCATAAAAACGCCAAAATATTTCAGAGACAGCTGTCTCTGTCTTCAGATGGTAATGAATGAGAAGAGAGAGATAGCGGTCTTTGAAATATAGCGCTTCCTTTCTATATATTAGCAATTTTATGGGCTCCTTTTATTAAATGGAATTTTGTTGTAACAGAACATTTTCACCAGTCATATATTAGAGAGAGAGAGAGAGAGAGAGAGAGAGAG
This sequence comes from Macrobrachium nipponense, assembly GCF_015104395.2. Lineage (NCBI taxonomy): Eukaryota > Metazoa > Arthropoda > Malacostraca > Decapoda > Palaemonidae > Macrobrachium > Macrobrachium nipponense. The sequence continues at coordinate 43,037,078 of NC_061098.1, read as the reverse complement.
AGAGAGAGAGAGAGAGAGAGAGGCAAGTATTAAAATCATAAGTGAAAAGGTGATCAAAAACATAGAGGAGGAGAATACGAAACTGTTGTATAGAGCACAAATGGAAGTCAGTCACGAGTGAGTATTTTGAAGACTATCTTTCATGTGAGAAATAACGAAATGGGCAGAGTCGAATGAAGGGAGCGTGAAAGGGCTCAGTACAGGTTTGAAAATGGTTGTGAAAATTGTTGTTGAGGATGTTAGGTGGGGAATTGAGAGCTTGAAGAATGGAAACTCTCAGGAAGTTCAGGATGTTACCAGCGATATGTTTATGACGGTTGATGAGTGCGATGAAATGGCTGACAAGGGTTTGCAAGGTATGCCTTGAAGAAGGAATGGTTCCAAAATAATTGGAGAGAGGAATAACTGGTCAGTGACATAAGGTAAAATGGATAGGATTTTGATGAACAAAATAAGACAGAATGGAAGGAGGGTTTAGAGGATGGAGAGCTGCTAACCAAGTTTTTACTTTGAAAATGTTATTTGAGATGTTTTAGAATCAAGGAAAAAATATGTATGTTCTTGGATTTAGAAAAATTCTAGAACGAAATTGACAGAGGCAATATGGAGTGTGCAGAGAATCAGATCAGCTGCTGGAAGCAATGACAAGTTTTTATCAAGGAAGCCATGTGCATTTAAGAATATGTCAGCAGGAGAGTTGTTCTATGTAAAAGACTCTAGTACAGAGATGTCTTGTCTCCAAAATTTTTTACTATCTTCATGAATGGAGAACTGTGAGAATTCACAGCAAAAACAATTAGGCGTCAGTGAAAGTAGCGATGAGAAAGACTGAGGGAAAGAAAACTGCCAGGATGGTTGATGAATGTAGATGATAGGGTACTGATGAGAGATAGTGCAGAGAAGCTGCGGGTACTAAGGAAAGAGTTCGAGAGCGTTTGCAAGAGGAAAGAATTTTTCATGAATCTCAGTAAAGGTTAAATTATTGGGGGTTAGTGGACACCAGGTAGAGTGGAAGCTGTCGATTCATTTAGGTATTTCATAGTGAATACAGTTGATGATAGTGGGATGCGAGAAGGGGTAGGTCACAAAATAAGTAACACATTGAAGAAGGCTGCTGAGTCTCTTCAGATTTGGGGAGGCTGGGAATGTCCGATGAAGCCAGGTTGCGGTGGAAGAAGGGATTGCTGTGCCAACACTCCTTTACAGTGGGTGTTGAATTAAATTGAATAAAAAAGGTTGACGATGATAAGTGAAGTGACTGTCTATACTTTGGCTAGAAAATGCTGAGACTCGAGGTTGATTAGCAGTGCTGCCATTTTTTCTTAAACTCGTTCAAACTTTTCAGGAAAAAGGGTGACAATTGGATAGATTTGGCAAAGCTTTTGATCGGCGCTGCCATTTCCTCGTGTATGGATGATTAGGGGAAGTGACCGCCAAGAGTCACAGCAATAAGAGGATTGTCTGTCACCCCTTCCCCTCCATTCGTCGGTACAAAAGCAAAACATGGAGATCAAAACATTGTACGTAGGTGAGAAGGTGGATAATGTTTTGTGCTTAAAGTCTGGAGGTGTCTGAAGGGAACAGGAGAGGAGGGAGACCTAGAAAACGATTGGTAATGGGGCATCTCATAAACAAACAAAGAAAGATATTAAAAACTTTTTTTTTTTTTTTTTTTTTTTTTTTGTCATAGCTGGTTTGACCATTTGACCGAGCGGAAACTGATGCATTTCCCAAAATTGGTCGTGGTTTCATAGGTTCAGGCCATTCCCTAGAACAGCTCACAAATAGAGTATACTATCTATATTGCTTCAGTTCAATTTAATATTCATTACAATAAGCTGTAAAAACTATAATTGGAAAAGTATCATCAAAACTGATGAATGGCGTCTCAGAAGTACAAGACGACAAACTCCTATTCTGAGTTATGTCGTCGTGAAACCTTGGTCCAACTACAGTGATTCCAGTATTTCAAAATACACTTTTTATAGCTTCAAACTCCAGTTTTTAATTTCATTTACATAATTTCTGAAAGGATCGAAATTTGGTATATTTCTTCCACCGTATAGCTGGAGCAAGCTATTCCATTCCTAACTAGAAATTAACATTTTCCGAACAAGGGAAAGTTTTGCATTGCAAGAGGCCAAAACAGGGTTTGGAACAGATGTTCGTGATGCCTGCTACTTCAGGCACCACATTCTACCCGTGTCAATAAAAGACAACATTTCCTTTCCTAACTGGCTATATATATATATATATATATATATATATATATATATATATATATATATATATATATATATATATGATATGTATATATATATATATTATATATATATATATATATATATATATATATATATATATATATGTGTGTGTGTGTGTGTGTGTGTGTGTGTGTGTGTGTGTGTGAATGACTTGATCACGAAATGTGAAAAACGTGATGCTGTGTATAAATAAAGATATTGCCAGGGAGGAAAATGAAAAACGAGAACTTCTTAAAGAGATCTTTCGGTCTTAACGACCCTATTTCGGGAATAACTTGCACCAAAGAGGGAAATATAATTGAAAAGCGCTTTGTCGCGAGTGGTATTCGAAACGCTGTGCTGCCGGGCTTAATATTCATAGATAAATATAAACAAGATCTTTCGGTCTTACTGACCCTTTACAGAGGCAAGACTGATCAGAACTAAGAGAAACAGTACAGGTAATTTCCAAATATACATAAATTTCCGTCCAATGTTTGTTGGGAACACAGCGTATTGGATTCAAGGAAATGTCACATGAGGTAACCGATAACCAATGCTTCATTTTTAATCAGATCCAGTTCAGGTCTCAGTTCCAATCAGTTTAGCTCCGTTTCTTTACCCATCGCTCATTCTCTCATTTCATCGTTCGGAACAGTTTTGATTCTAAATTAGCACAACGCCACTATGGTTTTTCGTCCAGTCATGATCTTTCAGATATTACTTGAAGCCAGGGTAAAAATACCATACAAAAGTATAACCACTTTCTCTTAACTATAAGGAACAAAATGCCCTTCTTATATATATTTCAGAAGTTTGTCAATCTAACTATAAAATATGGCGTTGTTATACAAATGCATTTCACAAAATGTGCACAGAAGTGGTCCTTGCCTTTAGCATGATTATCATACCAATTGAGGAATCAGTTTTTTCTCACAAGAGAGGACCACACCGCATCTCCTGCACAGGGTTCTTTCTTCAACACCTGCTTGGAAAATTCTCTAACAAGTGACTGAAAAAAATACACATTTTTCGTTATTAATGAAGAACGTTAGGGAGGCATACGTCAAAATTAATACATATACCGGGTGTTTCGAAATTAGAGGGCACCCCCCCTCTACAGAACAAATGGAAAGTTATGAAGTTTTCTGCTATAGCCTATTTCCAAGTACATTATCTTAAGTCTCTATTAAGATATTTTTCATTTTACATTTCTTGTATTTTCAGATTGAGTGACGGAGTTAGATACAGCCATCGCTAACGACTAGGAGGAAATCAGAGGTATTGATCAAATCTGGGCTATAACCTTCAGAGAGGCCTGGGATGCTGGCGCATCCTTCATTTCATGTTCCTGGATAGCTAAATACATTAAAAGAGATGAATCCTTTGTTAAAAGAAAATGGAGCAAAAATCCATATAACTGTCATTGCGAAAAGAGTGAGAATCTTGGAAGGCCTGAAGTCCTTTCTCAGGAGTCAAAAGACATCATAGCTGAGGCAGTGGGTAGACCAAGAAAGTCTTTACGTAAATTAGCCCTTGAACTAGAAAAAAAAGGGGAAAGAAGAGAAGCTATAGTGCTGCATATTGTGAGTTGAAAAAATCTGGTATCAAGCCATTTCATGTTATCAGCAAGCCCAACATCACTCAGCAACAGAGAGTAGACCGTGCATGGTTTTGTGGTTCATTTCTTAAAGATTGGTATGAAGCTGACTTTATCCATGTTGCTGCATCAGATGAATTCTTCATTTACACAGTCAGGAACCCAAATCATAAAAGTGACAGCATTAGAGCTACAAAGTTGGATGATATCAGCGATGATGTGCACTATCGCTAAGTTGTGAAATTTCCTGAATGTTTGGGAGTTTTTCTGTTTCACAGCGAAACAGTTAATGTGGATCATCAAAGAAAAAAAAACAGTCATGGAATGGCGAATACTTCACAGAAACTGTGCTTACTGGTGGAGTATTTCCTTTCCTCAAAGATCCTGAAAGTGTATTATCTGTTGAAGAAGTCGCATTTTTGCATGATGAGGTACCATGTCTCAAGGCTTTTCAGACACAGTGGTATCGATTTGTTCTCGTCAAGTGATTTCCAGGCAGCTCCTCTGACCTTAAATGTGTGTGAAAACATTGGTAGTATATTAAAGGATCATGGTGAAGCTTTCACCGTGAACTATGATGGTATACCAAGCCTCGACGACCGGCAAACAGAGGTGACCAAAGTGCTCAGGGAAATGGAGTTTGAGTCTCAGCTTTTTTGCAATTTACTGAAATCATACCCCTCCAGAATGCAGTTGGAGGTACAGGCAGATGGAGGCCACACAAAATATTAAATACTCAGAGAGAAACCTAAATAAATACCTGTTTTGCTTTACTTTTGTTTTTGTCCATATCAATTTTGTTTATGCTGTAGAGGGTGGGCTTTAATTTCGAAAACACCCTGTATATATATATATATATATATATATATATATATATATATATATATATATATATATATATATATATATATATATATATATATATATATCTATATATATATATATATATGTGTCCAATATAGTACGAAGGAACACAAGCTTGAGATTTTCACAAATCCTCGCAGGAAGGTGAGGGAAAACCGAGGCTCGGAACAAGTACTTTCTTAGTTTGTTCCACATTTTTAAGTAAAATACGAAAGTATTTCTTCAAAGCCCCGGATTTCATGCACCTTCTAATGTGGATTTTGTGATACGCATATTAATTATATATATATAATATTATATATATATAATATATATTTATAATATTATTTAATATATATTTCAAGGGTGGCCAAACCGCTGCTCGCAATATGCATGAGGCTCTTTGACCTTCAATTTATAACTCGAAAATATGTTGGCTGAGCTCGAGCTCCTATTTCTTTCCCAATTATAAACAGTAGATAAGAAAAGATTCAAGGTGGTGTTTGAACGAAATATCTCTAATGTCATTGGTTTCATTTAATAAGACAGATAAATGTAATTAATTATATATATATTATATATATATATATATATATATATATATATATATATATATATATATATATATATTTCCTTTTTAGGGTTATTTTTTGACAGTCTAATTTTATCATTCTTGATGTCTTGCGGCTCTCAAACATCTGAAGTTTGTCGTATGTGGCTCTTACGTAAAGCAATGTATTTTATATATACATATATGTATACATTTCCTAGTGATCATACAACGCACGACCATTTATATGTGGCGCCTTCCCCCTGCATTCATATTCTCCATAAACTATTCCACTTGGCCAGCGCTTAAGGATACTGCATAAACTAAGTCAATTATTCAAAATGGTGAACACGGTTCCGTGCTTCTCGAACGCAAAATAACAAGTGTGTTATTTTAGGGCCAAGGAATGTTTCTGCAACATTCAGAACGCTTATTGATTCCATGTGGATGTTGACTGTTTCATTGCCTTCCCTCGTTTCCCATGCAAGTCCTGTTGCTCTGTTTGCAATGCATTAATGAAGTTCACTTGATTAGGAGCCAAGGTGCAGAGTTACGAGAACTGCAGTGCGCCTTCAAAAACGCTCCAATTATGAATATATATTGCGCTCTAATGAGACTAGACTTTTAGCACAGCAGTGAGAAACACTTAAATCAATTCTTGCGAAAGTTTGCAGAGGAATTCATTGGATAGTATGATGGAAGATAAATCAATAATAAATTAATTCATAGATGTCAGTCAAGTAGCAAATTCATTGAAAAGTGTTTTCACGGGCATATTAATATACTATAGTTGGTCATTCGATAATCATTATAGAGTATAGAGTTCATATTGTGTGCCTTATTCTTCTTAGTAACCTCATCATCGTTTACTACGTTGAAAAGGAAGACAATATCACATTTAACCCGTAAGTGGGTAGCACCTTCGGTCCACCCTTCGTGACGAATTGTAAACATCTCTGAAAGGTCCCATATGGGACTAGCTGTACCGATATTTTAGCCTTTTACTTTACCTCCATTCTTGCTCTCTTCCTCCTGCTTTGCTGTCCATTATCTCTGTTATATCTTAGTGCAACTGACATTTTTTTCTTGTTGGTTCGACCCTTGTACTTCAACGCCTTTATTTTCTGCGTCTTTTCATCTTGAGTAGCTAAATGGCTGAAAGTGTCCCCATGCTTGGACTGACAGCCTCCATTTCATAAAATCAGTCAGTCAGTATCCACATCACCCATCAGTCCCGGCTTCCAATCAACAAAAGACAAAAAATGTGTACATATTGTTATAGGCATTCGTATTTTGTAGTAGTAAACATGCACGGAACCATTCGCAGACAGAAAACTTCAGCAATGGTGCAAAATGGACCTGTGTGTGGTATCTTCTCCGCAAAGCTCGATCTCCTTTGGCTCTCAAAATCTAATCACTTATTATTATTATTATTATCCAGAAGACGAAACCTACTCGCTCACAGGAGCCACTGACTGGAATTTAAAGCTTCCAAAGAATATGATGTTCATAAGGAAGAAATTAGACGAGGTACTAAATTGAAATACCGACAGAAGAGACTTCACTCATTGAAATAGAACAAGAAATATACTAATAAATTAACAAATAGGTCAAAATGTATGAAAATGCAAGGAGAACAGCATTATGGTACTAATGTATTACACCTTTGCTTGAGCTTCTGAAGAAGTTCCAGTTGCACGACTTCCTCTGGGAAGATGTTCTAGTCCAACGGTTTCAGGAATCAAGGACCTCTGGAACTGAGAAGTTCGACAACAAGACAAAAAAATGGACAAGAAATAACACTATAACTGGTTCACTTAAGGTAGATTCTTGGGTGAGCCCTATGCCTACGAGACGTTTGTTTGGCGGCCGCTGACTGGCCGGGAGCTCTCAACCTCCCGGTGCCAGCCAATCAGCGGCCGCCAAACAAACGTCTCGTAAGCATATGGCTCATCCAAGAATCTACCTTAAGTGAACCAGCTATACACGCACACTCTCTCTCTCTCTCTCTCTCTCTAAAAAAGACGTACGGTTTAACATCCAGTCAATGAGAAAAAGTCCAAGAACTTACCACTCACAGTCGAGCGGATCATTGTGAGCAACACGAGAAGCAGCGACAATTCCCGGAGCTCCTCCATCTAGGTCGCTGGAGCCACCATCGTCATTTGATCATCGTCTTCTGGCTCAGATGAAGCCACCTTTTTTCCACTCGTACAGATTCTTTCCGTCACAGGGCATTAGACATCAACATCATCGCGTTACAATAGTCATCCACACGTTTGTTAATGTTAATCATTTTCTATTTCTTTTTCTCAATTGCTTTATAATTTTGTGTACGTTCATTTCTCTTTGGAATGAAGTTCATTTGTTTTTTAGGAATTATCATTTACACTACTACATATGCATAACATTGATATCCTCTTTTCTGTTGAGAGTTTGCGACATTTGATCCCGTAGAAGAATTCGTTTTATTTTTTACACTTTTTATGGCAATTTTTATGTACAATTATGAAAAAAAACAACGTTATTGATTTTGATCTGCAAATTGGTCAAAAGAAAGTAACTCCAGAAGAGAGAGAGAGAGAGAGAGAGAGAGAGAGAGAGAGAGAGAGAGAGAGAGAGAGAGAGAGAATTCACAGTTTCCTCCAATCCAAAGCCTTACATGACCGTAAAGTCGTGATTGTAGAGTGGCATACTGAACGCACAGCAAACACAGGTTGACTGCAAATCAACGACCTATTGGGAGTGCCAGCCAGTGCTTCGGGTGTTCATCCAGTGTTGCCAAAAGGTCTTTCTCAGCTTGAGGAGTTCACTTGTTTTCAACCTGTCTGTGATATGGATGTCATTAAGGGGTTTCTGACAGGTTCTACTGTAGTGCAGACGTGCCCTTGGAAGTGATCCATTCTTAGTGCACACGTACACAAACAATATATATGTGTGTGTGTGTATGCAAACTCGGAGATGCCTGTAGATTGGAGTCTCATGCTCCAATTACCAAGACAAATAAGTGGCCAATGGATGACTGCAAACTTCCAAATAGCAGGGAATGCCTCTTCTGCTGCCAATAACGTCCGTCTGGGAGCAATGCGGATTTCTCATGCGAATGCTGGAAAACAACGTTGTATATTTCTAGTAATTCTGCGTCGTGTGGAACTGAAATAAATGGCCTGGTTACACCATTTGCTGTTCTTTACACCGCGCCCATGTTGATTATCAACATAAAATAGAGAAAGTTTAATATTTGTACCGCTCTACATTTTCGGATGCCGTTCAGTAGCGATGCAATGCATGACGGTAATAGGCGCGTTTAATTAGTGGAAGGTGCCTGGTTCGGTATTTATTTAATACGAAAGTGAAAGGGCTTTGGTCACTAAATATGAAACGACAAAGAATAACATTGACAGGTCTATCTGTGATGTACAGAAAGAGGAAGGGTATCGTTAGTCGTGTTGGCAAATCTGCTGGATGTGTGAAGGAGAGCGGATGATTTTATTGTGATGTTCAGCGCAGCGAAACAAAATGCCATCGGAGTAAAGGTGCGAGATCTGGAAACCACAGCGTTTGAGACTGAAAGATTGATGAGTCCTGGGTTGTCAAGGTAGAAAGAACTCGACGCTTTTTCTCGTCATGCAGCGCATCAGACAGTGAAAAGACCGAGTTTGGGAGGTGTGGTTGGAAAGCAATACACAGAGTTCCAAAAAATAAAGGACACGAATAGAATATATAGAATTTAGACGAAAGCCTAAGCGCTGGGACCTATGAGGTTTTTAGTGTTGAAAGGGAAATTGACAATTATTGAAAAGTTTGAAAGTGTAACAAGAGAAAAATCTTCTCGCAATTGCATTACGAAACATTTTTCAGAGAGGGTGGAAAGTCAGACGGAAGAAAGAGAATATGAACGGAGGTGCAGTTCAAGGCATGAGAGAGGTTGCAGCTATGGGCCAAAGGGACTATGCAAAGATATGTGGTAATGCCCACAGTGCACTACAGTGTCTTGTGGATAAGCGCTCCGAAGACGAATTGGTTATTAGAGGTGTCGTCAAAGGAACGATGCTCATACGATGATAAAAAATGGTAAGGAGAAGACTGCTACGTCAGGTGTTTTTACGGAATAAATGAAAGAGTGACCTAATATCTCTCAGAGCAAAGAGAACTTTTTTGAATGAATATTTCATAGTGACTTGTTTGAAGCGAAAGAAAAGAGAAGTCCTTAGAAGAACGGTGTCACTGGGGAGGTGGAACGGTGTGCATGAAAGTAGAACTTATTAATGAATGATTGAAAATGACAAGATAAGAGAATATGCCTGATAAGAAGGTTAATATTGAGGGCATTCACCCAGAATCGAATACCTTTGGGGATAGAAAGTAGGACGAAGCAACAAAGGAATATAATGGTAAGATAGCGAAATGAAAAACTTAGTGAACGGGAAAAGTAGAAGATAAAAAATGAGGGATTTGATGAAATTTGGTATAAAACATAGAAAGTACAAAGGAGAGAAGAGAAACAAACTTGATTTACGTAATTGCAGAGATGATGATTCATGACCAATATCTAGTAGACATCTTATACATAAGAAATAAATTGGGAAAGATGCTTTCTAACGAAAAGGAATCTTATGTCAATGTGATGGGTATTTTGATCAGTTCTTTACTGTAGAGAATAGAGGCGTGGCAGAGCTAAATGATGTGAGAATTAAATGGATTACTGGCCGTGAACGACCTAAGGAGAGGTAGAAAATTACTTAAGAATGGAGTTTCAATTTGAGAATATGAATGAACAGCTGAGTGATGGTGAAAAATCTCGATACGTTCTTTCCAAGGTCAAGTGAATTCGGTATAAAGGTAAATGGGGGGTTGCCACGCCTGAAATCACTCGATTCACAGGTATATATATATATATATAATATATATATATATATATATATATATATATGTATATATATATATATATATATATATATATATATATATATATATATATATATATATATCTGCATTAAACTATGAATGTCCTTTAACTTCCAATTCGCTCTATCTCGGAAATAATATATTTTCGTGTATAATAACAGTAAGGGAATATTTAGTTGATAAAAGTTCCGTCCTTGATTATACGCTGTACTGAAAACTCGATTTCATTCGACGGATATTTTTACTTTATTACATATATTTATTTTAGAATGGACGCAGGTAAAAAAATATTCAGACTGACAATAAGAAAAAAAAGAAAAAATGCACCGAAGTTTCTTCGGCTCAATCGAGTTTTCTGTACAGTGTATAATTCTGTATGAGCTGTGGTCCATAAAACGTTCAGCCTCGGCCATGTTGGTGGCCTGACCTATAGTGTTGCCCGACGCATGATCATGGCTACCTTTAACCTTAAATAAGATAAAACCTACTGAGGTTAGTGGGCTGCAATTTGGTATGATTGATGATTGGAGGGTGGATGGTCAACATACCAATTTGCAGCCCTCTAGCCTCAGTAGCTTTTAAGATCTGAGGGCGGACAGACAAAGCCATCTCAACCTAAACGGAGAGCTATGAAACAATGTCAAAAATACCCTTTCAGTGCTCGTGATTAGGAAACAAAATCTGTATTTGCAACTCTCTTCTTCAGTTACCACTATTCATCTTGCTCTGTTGTATCTGAGAGAGAGAGAGAGAGAGAGAGAGAGAGAGAGAGAGAGAGAGAGAGAGATAGTAAGTGCGTAACATATTTTGTAACACAGTTATCGAGACCACCTATAGTCTTAACAAACCGTAGATAATCTGATTTACTTGCTTCGTATTTTACTTAATAACTGAAAACCTGATTTAAACCCAGTTGCATAAAAAAGAATATGATATTTTTATTACTTAGTCTATTCGTCAGTTATGTCTCAATGCACAACATAATCTTGAAGTGAGACACAATAAGATCTGAAAGTTTATATCACTTTAATGATTTTAATTTGGAAACTTAATCTTATATTTTACATTTATTTTCTTGACTACTAAACGTCCCACCAATGTTGACGTTAGCCATTGAATAAACTAAATCCTAAGAGCTTTAACAGAGTGAAAAAAACGTCCTTTTTCTCCGAGGATTTCCACAAAGCGACATGATGTGGAAAAGCGATGCTCATGATTCAGGCCCTAATGGTTCACATTCATCAGTCGCTGAAGTACGTGACCCGACTCTCCCCTCCAAGATAATCATCACTTGTGCTTCTCCTCTCCAGATTTCTAGATTGATTCTGTTAAAGCTGAGGACAGTTTAGTTTTTATAATGATATAGTTAATTTATATATTTATATATATATATATATATATATATATATATATATATATATATATATATATATATATATATATATATATATACATATACATATGTATGTATATATGTGTGTGTGTGTCTCAGCTTTAAACCAAATCAATATAGAAATCTGGAGACGATAAGCACAAGTGATTTATCTAGTAAACGGTGAGTAAATGTATATTATGATATATATGATATATATATATATATATATATATATATATATATATATATATATATATATCCAAATAAAGAGCAAAAAAATTTGAGAAGTTAAGAGGGCATTCTGGCTATTATAATAACACACACACATATATGTGTGTGTGTGTGTGTCACATACCTTCAGAGAACATTTAGAAACTGTACTTTCTGTAATATCAATTCTTTGGCATTTTTTATCTTCTACAAGATATAATGAAGTTACCCACATATCTTTTCACTTCTTTGGTTTAGTACATCTCTATTTACAAGGCGACGTATACACTAAAGAGAAAAGCATGTACGTTAGTTGCAATTGAAGAAAGATTACTTTATAAATGTTAAAATAACCACATTTAATTTGCAATTAATTGATCACTAGTTGAAAAGTTACATGTTTCGTTTCATGAGAACATATGGTATTTAATCGAAAATAAAGCTGGTTGTTTTCGAATTGCAGCCATTACTATTTGCACAACTATGACAACGTATTATTTATCTGAACAACACTTCAGGAGTAGATGTTCCCCACCCGCACAGGCTCAAGCCTCTGAACTGGAACCCGCAGAGAACGCACCGTCCAGCACGGAGTCGGTGGCACTACTGAGCGAGATCGGACTCTGGTGACCTACCTCTGTCTCTTTCTCTCTCTCTCTCTCTCTTCACCCACATCTGTCACGCGGAATCCTCCAGCCCACCTGGGGATATCGTTTACCTTTAACGAGCTTTCTTCCACCCCGCGGAATAATGGGACACGTCTTTTCTTCGCTTTTAATTTCAGCCATTCAGTATTTCTTTGACCTTCTTCCGTCGTCTCTTAGAATCATCTCATCTTCTCATCTTCCTGCAACGATCGCCCTGCCACTTAAAGGACGTTTTGTTTTCCTTTCGCGCGAAGTAATTGAAATGCGGCGTCAAAACACCGTAGAGTTGTATGTTTTCCGGATCATGAATCGCAATACAGAAAATCGCGTTCATGTCTGTAAATATTTCACCTACTCACCCTAAATCACTTGCTGGCTACTCTGTAAGCAAGTGCCCGTGCTAGTATGAATCCAGATCAATCGAAAACAACAGCATGATGGTAAATCATTCAGTAATTGACCTTGTCTCTATTTACATTGCATCCTAAATATATATATGTATATTCTGTATACTTATATATGTATATGTTTGATTTTAAATCACGAAAAAATAAAAACGTGATAATTATATGAACTTTATACATATATGTATACATACATATATATATATATATATATATATATATATATATATATATATATATATATATATATATATATATATATATATATATATATATATATATATATATATATATATATATATATATATTGTAATATCCTCTTAAATTATTTCTTTGGGCTTTGTTAACGTAAGTTAATTTTTCATTTTTTTCAAAAGTCTCGAGAAACTGCTTGTTGATTCTTTTCTCTCCCCTCAAGGGTTTTGTTTGTGTTGTTTTATAGTTGTATTTATCCGCTCGTTTCCCTCTTTCCATGTTTGAACGAGTGGAGGATCATCTTCTGTAATTGCCTCTTTCGCCTGATGGTTTGACGCTGATATTTTCTCGTCGACCTTAATCTATGTTGGGGAGTTTTTCATCATGCGAAGGTTAATCGTCACGGTTCCCCGAAGAGAGGTTCAGCATCACCTATTCATACCGCTCTCCTCATTCACTGGTTTCTGCAACTTTGCCTTCTGGCCACGGACAGGACATTGAGACGCTCGCTTTTACTTTTATAGAAATGCCAGACTGCTGTTGCTGTTGTTGGTGAGGGTTTGTCCCGTGTGTCTTGTGCGAGTTTGTCTGTGGGCTTTCATTATTTTTGGCCCCCTATGAGCAAGGTCCAAACTTTGCATCGACGACAACGAGTGACCTGCTGTGTCCTCCGGGAATCGTCAGGAGGCCCTCTAAGGCCGGTGAAGGGTGAGGGGCATCCCCTCTTTCCGGTATTTACTTTCCCCTTTCTGTAAGTGTACTCTCAAATGTTCGATTATTGCTTCCAAGCATCAAACAGGTTTTCGAGGACATTTCTTTGAGTTTTATTTCTGAATAAATAAGTGTAAAATTTAGACATGTTCTTTCTTTTGTCTCTCCCTTTGAATGTTCAGTTACCTGAAGTCTTGTGTATAGTAAATCTTTGTCTGGACTGGCAATTGATTTATTGAACGGAGGACCTATTTAAAATTGATAGTGATAACAGTAATGATTTATTGTCTCGTGGCAAAGAAAATTCATAATACATATATATATATGTGTGTGTATGTGTATGTGTATGTGTGTGTGTATGTGTGTGTTATTTTATTAATGTAAAGTTCATGCAGATTCAAGTAAAATTACCTATACATTTCATTTCCCTATTTAGTTTCTGAAATCGGAGTCTTTGTAAACGAAACATAGAGTACATACAACAGAATGCAATTTAATACGAACTCTTCAAGTTGGCAACGTTAAACTTTTCAAAAGGAGACAAATATTAGCGCTACATCGCAGTGCAGAAATTACTTGAGAAACGCTTTGAACACCCAATGAAAAGCGGTAATCCTCCACATATACAAAGACACAAAATCTTAGCGGGGGTAAATAGAGAATCCTGAGAGCAGGAACATCCAACACACAAACCTCCGCCCCACCATCACCCGCCCCCCACCCCCAAAACACAACTGAGATCGCTGGAGCAGATCTTTTTTCCTCCCACAATTAATCTTTGTTGCTAGTCAGTCGCACCTGGTGGTGGTATCGCCTACCTCTGAGTGGATTCTTTTCTCTGCAACTGAGAACGGGAGAAGTTGTGTCCATCTGGGGTCACCGATATCAACAGTTCTTTGTCTCGCAGACCTTCTGAAGAAAGAGACTGAATTGTTTCGGAAGAGGGAGGATCATTTCTACAAGATTTTAACCTAAATCAATTTTTTTCATAAAGATGTCAATAACTTTTTAATGATAAATGTGACAAATATTTGGCGTACATATTCATTCTGTTTTCCCCTAAGATTCTAACGTGTGTAAAACACACACCACACACATACACACACACACACACACACATACACACACACACACCCACACACCACACACACATATATATATATATATATATATATATATATATATATATATATATATATATATATAGACAGCGGTGTGTGTGTTTGTGTGTGTGTAGAATCTACTGGTCACGTTTTACCTGACATATGCAATTGTCATAAGTTGTAAGTGAACTTTTGATAGTAAAATGTAGATGCTCTTGAAAGTTCAGTTAACAGGACGTCAATTGGATTGGAATGTCATCCAACATAATTACTGTATTTACTCTGAGAATCTTAAGTAGAATATCTGATGGGAACGAGTTCCCTTCGTTAAGAGGCAGAATGTTCGTTTGCATCCAACAAATCAGAAACCAAGAACCGCTGACATAAGAAAAAAAAAAAAGAGAGCTTCCATTATCATCAGCCGTCGCTCGCTATAGTAAGTATCGGTTGGCACCTCAAAGAAAGATTGGCAATTTTGCATGACCATTTTTCAGAGAAGCAGAACTGAAATCTCCCCTCGACCCGCGCATGCGCAGAATGGGGCGCTCATTCTGTTGATTCTTATTTCTTTCTCTCTCTCTCTTCATTACCTTCCATTTATTTTCGCCCCAGAGAATCGTACGTTATCTCAAAAACGCTATCTCGTTTATTCTCCCAGTGCGCTTTCCGCGATGGGCCATTGTGACCATTCTCGGTTGGACATTCATTTGCTCTACGAAAAACGACGATGTATAATATACGTTATCATCATATAGCGTCTCCTTTCTTTTTGGTTTTCCGTAAAAGAAAACTACTGAGAAGGTTTTGTCCGTCCGCACCTGATCTCTCCGCCCTCAGCTCTTAAAGACTCCTGAGGCTAGAGGGCTGCAGAATGGTATGTTGATCATCCACCCTCCAATCATCAAACATACCAAACAGCAGCCCTGAAGTCTCAGTGTATTTTATTTTATAATGGTGAAAGTTAGCCATGATCGTGCGCGTGGCACCACCTATTCAGCACAGGTCACCTCTGGACCGTGGGCTGAGAGTTTCATGGACGTGGCTGAGAGTTTTCATGGTCTGAGGCTGATATTTCTATGGGCCGTGGCTGAGAGTTTCATTCAGCATTATACGCTGTATAGCAAACTCGATTGCTCAGAAGAAACTTCGAACCATTTTATAGTTGCTATTTTATTGACTTGATCCCAGAGATGAAATGCAACATCTTCGCTCCTCCTGACGTTAGTCAATACCTTTGTTTTTTTTATATAATAGATTTTAGACAGATTGACTGAAACGAAGAGATGTCTGTGATCTCGGCTTCAAATTAGCTCTGTCAGTCGTGAAAATTTGGATCTCTTGATTGAGTGACAGAGACTGATATTCCAGTGTTTATATAAGGGTATTTTCCTTACCAAGAAAACAGTGAGTTGGATGCTCCGGAAACAGCAAATACTTCTTTAGAAGGTTAAAAATTTCCTTTACTGTTGCTTCTGCTCACTAACAATCTTAGTATTTTGTTGTATTTTCATATTTCTTCAGTAATCTTAGCTTTACCAAATTTCGGGGATGTCCGATGAGGTGTTCAGGGAAGCAGTTCTATCCGCTGTAAATGTATCGAAACTTCCGTCTGTTGAAATTATTGCTCGAGTAATCCATTTCCAAATATGTATTATTATTATTATTATTATTATTATTATTATTATTATTATTATTATTATTATTATTGACTAAGGAACCTCCGTAACGAGGCTATATATTGGCAATTAAAAGCCACAGTATTGTTAAAAATTTTAACATTGTACAAAAATATATTTTTTTTTTTAACACTACAGCGGCTTCTAACTATTATTATTATTATTATTATTATTATTATTATTATTATTATTATTATTATTATTATTATTATTGTGGTTGTTATTATTATTATTATTATTATTATTATTATTATTATTATTATTATTATTATTATTATTATTATTATTATTATTATTATTATTATTATTAAGAAATTCACAGTTTCGTGAAAACAAATTGTAAAAAAATATCCACAATTATATATTAAAAATATATTTCTATGTAAAAATATAGAGCAAGACTTTCGAACACCTGAACGGTGTTCCTCATCAGTGTAACGTTACAATGATAAGGAACACCGTTTAGGTGCTCGAAAGTCTTTGGTCTATATTTTTATATAGAAATATATTTCTAATATATAATTGTGGATATTATTATTATTTGATTATTATTATTATTATTATTATTATTATTATTATTATTAAATGCTTCGCTTTATGGTCACCCTTTCATGAACCCGGATCCTCTTAAACTCGTTTCAGTTCGTAGTAACTACTTTTGAATGTCCTTTGGAACGATGCCAACCTCATTAAGAGCAATTCACGACCCTTCGAGTAATGGAGAGAACTTCCCAGCTCAACTCCCTTTCTCTGAAGGCTGACAGAAGAAGGGCTAAGGAGGAGCCTATTTTATTTTCTATATAGAACCATTTTACAACAGAGAAGATTTACGAAAGAGGTCAAGTAGGGGTCACTGACGATAGGGGTCACTTGTCACAGAGAAAGGAGATACAAAAGTGATCTAAGAGAGATCGTTTACGGTAGATTCCACCTCGTTGGCAAACGTTAGTCTAAAGAGAAGGTGTAGACGTTGGTATTCCGAGAAGTGGACAAAAAAAAATATAACAGAACATTACTAAACAGCTACAGATAATATTAAGATAGTTTTGACGATGACAAGTTCCTCGTTGGACGAGTGGTTTTCGCACTCGGCTACCAATCCGGTGTTCCGAAGTTCGATTCTCGGCCCTGCCAACGTGGAATCAGAGGAATTTATTTCTGGTGATTAGAAATTCATTTCTCGGTATAATGTGGTTCGGATTAAACAATAAGCTGTAGGTCCCGTTGCTAGATGAGCATTTGGTTCCTAGCCACGTAAACATATCTAATCCTTCAGGCCAGCTGTTAATCAGCTCAGTGGTCTGGTAAAACTAAGATTTACTTAACATTTGAAGATGATGGTGAGAGAAAATAGCTTGAGAAACGAACACGAGTAACTTGACCAACGTAACCTCTTCCTGAAATGATTGAAGCCAAAGAGGAGAAGAGAAACCGAGGCAGTAGATAAAAGAGGAGATTGGAATAAATGGTTGAAGCTGTCAGGTAGCAACTGATCTCCAGGAATTCACGGGAATCTTGTTCGAATGTGCTGCTTCCTTGAGAGAGCAACTGGCCACTGAGTAAGAACCACAGAGCATCGTTGCCAATTTAGTGTAGCGTCACACATACGCCTGCATTTACAAACTGGTTCCTTGAATTCTAGTTGTCCATAGTAATGCAATAATGATAAAATTGCTCCATTATGTATACTACATACTACAAATAGATACGCTAATTTCACTTATTTCCACGGTTTTGTGTAAATCTTGTACCCAGTTTGGAGGGTAAACAGATACCAGTTGGCAACACTGCCACAGAGTGTGCCTGGAACTAGAGGTAATATGGACAGAAGCTTCCGTAAAGGAAAGGGATGTCGATAAACAGGACGTAAAGAATAAGGAGATATCGGAATCATCAGCCATTACGTAGAAATGTGCGAGCAGATGTTTATGTTTCAATAACGAATGTCAAGAGGTTAAAATAACGAAACGGTACAAAAATGAATTGACGAAGAAAATAACTAGGCCTAATGAAGACGTTTGGCTAAGAAAGAGATGTGTCAGATTCTGGTAAATAGTTCTAGTTAAAGATAATGACTAAATGTTCTCTGGAGCGTCCCTTTGGCCCCTAGCTGCAACCCCTTTCGTTCCTTTTACTGGACCTCCATTCATATTACCTCGTCTTCCATTTTGCTATCCACCCTCTCTAAACAATCATTTCATAGTGCAATGAGAGGCTTTTCTCCTGTTACACCTTTGAATCAAGCCTACTTACTCTCAATATCCTTTCCAGCGCTGAATGACCTCATAGGACCCAGTGCTCGGCCTTTGGCCTCGACTCCTCGATATTTCAGGCCTATAGCAGCCTGTGTAACGACTCCGAAACCGGCGAGGAACTGCTGATAAAGTACTTATTAACGATCATACGCAATCCCTAAATCTAGATTATATAGGATCTTTAATCAAGTAAGTAGTTGACCTTCCAGTGAACATCCAGTTCTGAGTTGTTATATAGGCTGAAGGTCATTCAAATACCTGGAACTTCGGTCCCCCAAATAGAACCAAAATGTCCAATAAGAGCGTTCAGTGAATACACTTAACGGGGTCAAATCCCTCCCGTCAGTTAAGAAAACAGGAGTGAGATGGACGACCAGCTAATCACTTGGTTACTCCTAAATCGTGGAAGTTCGTTCATTAAATCTCGATTTAATCTTTTAAGTCAAAGTTCGTCCGTCTCTCCCCGTTTGTCATTATGCAAACAGCTACTATTTGCATACCCATGGCGCTTATGAAAATGCAATACATGCACCTACACATGAATACGCACGCACATACATACACAAATGCAAACAGTGTGTGTATTATAGAATATCCGTTTGTCTTTGGTTAACGTGTGTTTTTAAGTTTGTAAACTAATGTCTAAAAAATGCAAAGAGAGAAAATAGTCAATGAACAACATAGATGAAAAAAAGGACATTTCTAATTTCAAAAAGCCTTTGAAAAACTCCATATCAACAGATACTGAAGGCAGAGGCTATGTCGATGTTGCCTAAAATACTGAATGAAAGTCCACAAGAGCACATCGCCTTTAAATGAATGGACGCTGCTTCGTCCAACGTTACCTTTCTTAGTTCAAAAAGAATAAATTTTTTACATTAAATTTAAAGATAACACAAATACAATATTTACATTATTTCAACAATTTGTTCAATATTTGACTTCCCAATCGTTAATTGTTCGGTGTTATATGCCTTTATTTTTATTTTGATCAAAAAGTGTTATTTCTATATTTGACTTCTATTTCTTCTTCCATCATAATATGGTTTCGGTTGGTTGTGCGGTTCTAAACGATGTCTCTCATGGACAGGCATCGCTTAATGAACATTCTGGCATAAGGCCCCTTTCATATACATGGTCTTATACCAGGCAAAAATACATTCGAGATGGCACAGTCTGTAAACCTTTGCACAGACAGTCCAGTCTAAGGGAAGATGTTTTTACATGGTTATTTCAAAAAGTGGAATTTGGTTTTTTTCAGTTGGGATTCGCAATGGCTCAACCATTCTTTGTCTAAATATTTCTAAACTTAGTTTTCTGTAAAAGAAAACCATTGAGGAGGCTATTTGTCTGTCCGTCCTCACCTTTTCTGTCCGCCGTCAGATCTTAAAAACTACTGAGGCTAGAGGGCTGCAGATTGGTATGTTGATCATCCTCCCACCAATCATCAACCATGTTAAATTGCAGCCCTCTAGCCTCAGTAGCTTTTCTTTTATTTAAGGTTAAAGTTAGCCATGACCGTGCGTCTGGCTAAGGTACAGGACAGGCCACCACCGGGCGCTGTACAGAAGCAATTTTTTTTGTTTTTTTACTTTTTTCTAGTCGATTCTATCTTCTGACATCCACTACGACTTATTTCTGCCGATACAACACTTCACGAAATCCCAAATTTTGCTCAGATTTCCAATGGATAAAAACTGTTCCTTTTTCGAGAAGCTTCGTCATTTGCCGACGCAGACAAGCTCGGCTGAATCAGAACCAACGCAATCCCACATCGGATGCCGCCGGAAACGGCCCCTCGTTAAAGAAAGAAAGACCTAATTTCTATCATTCACGGCGAATGGGCAAAAGTACTCGATAATGCGAAATTGGATTCGGTCAGTGGGAAATAAAGCGAACGTTTCGTTGGGAAACGAATATCATAAGATTACGTTAATGAAAGCAAAAACACTGATAAATAGATAATTATTTTTTAATAGATTTACTGGGTCACGTGTTCATACGTATAAAAGGATTCCTCTATCTAATTAACTGTCAACATTAGATTTAGTCTTTGGAAAACTTTATGTATATGGAGCGTCATGCCTTGATGCAGACATAAAATGGCCGAAATGTCCAGGTGATGTTCTGTCACCTGTTGGAATTATAAATAATTCAATAGGTTTAATGAGAGAACATTTTTTTTTTCATCTGAATATTGCATAATCCAACTTCGCATAAAACTAAGAACATGAGTTATAACATTTAATCTTTTTATATTGCTATCTGATTCAAAACCTGTTTTACGCTTTACTAAGCTAATATTATTCTTCTTGTATTTTAATACATTTGTACTCATTTATTTATTTATTTTTAATAAGAGAGTCTCTTCTCTCCACATTTTCCCTTGACTCTTCTTGCTTTCCTCCTAATGAACACCTGAATATTCTTTGGAAGCTTCAATTTCAGGGCAATGGCCCCTTTGGTGGGTTTGTTCCATATGAATAGGTTTCATCTATTAAAGAATAATAATAATAATAATAATAATAATAATAATAATAATAATAATAATAATAATAATAATAATAATAATAATAATAATAATAATAATAATAATAATACGATTATTTATTTTTCTGTCATAAATGTAGACACCATCAGCTTTCAAATGTAATGGTCTCAGTGGAGTGGTGTGCGTGTCAGGGTGGTGGGGTATTTGGGGCGTGGCGTAGGGTGGGATTCCTTGGGTTTGGTGTCTCCCATCCATTATTGGCAGGAGGCAGCTCAGGTCAGGAAGGGTGTCACCTTCAGGAACTGCCTAACGAAGAAGCCCTCATAAAAGTTATATGAATAATAATGGTAACAGTAGCGCAAATGTTTTACAAGATGTATAAATACAAGAAGAAGAAGAAGAAGAAGAAGCAGAAGACATAAGGAAAGTATGATGAAATAAGACCTGAAATTATACAGCATTAAAACACGGTTTAATGGTAATGATCCTCGGGATGGTGTCTGCTCTATACATGTGTAGAGGACGGATGACGAGGAGGGAATGAAGAGGGCTTGGAAGGAACCTGTTAGAGGAAGAAGATCGAGAGGGAGACAGAGAATGAAATGGCGAGAAAAAGTGAGGGAAGATGTGGAGAGAGTAGGTTTGGTGGAGGATGATGCCTTTTGTAGAAGGCAGTGGTGGAAGGGAGATGGCGCATCAGGCAACCGACCCCTTCAATATACCCATAACGGTTGGAAAGAAGAAGTTATGCTCTATGGAGAGTAATGGATCAGTTGGCAACGTATGAATCACAAATCATAGAATAACATCAATTTGAAGGGGCTATTTTTCTCGTAGGGGTAGCTATGATATAGGTTGATTGTATGAAGAGAATGGGAGAAGACAGCTACATTTGGTGCATCATTCTGAAGTCTAGCGAGAGCAAGGTCCAAAGAGTAGAGGTAAAGAAGACATAAGAGGCGTCAAGCTGCTAGCGACGGAGAGACGTTAGGAACGAAGCTTAATAGAAGGGAGAATGGTCCAACACATGTGAGAAAGATCGACATCGTCCCTATAATAAAGTGTTTAAAAGTAAATGATATGATGAAGGTAATTATATTATCTTATCATTCGACACACTATTTCTCAACAACATTTCTAGACAGCATCTCAAGATGTAAGAAGAAGAGACAAAAATGACACTTTCGATATTGAATCTACAAAGGGAAACGAAAGACAATTCACGTTTTCATCCTCTAAGTTTGAAACTGCTGTTTCTAGATAAAGAGAGAAAAGGCGCTACTTTGGCTTGTTACCTAAGCGTCACCTTCGGAAAGCTCATTGGGACGCCTTGTTTAGCACTAGACCCTCGGGGGTCAAAAAATATCGTTTAATTAATTCGAAACAAAATGATCTGTCGACCACACTGTAATAGAAAAGGGGTATTATAATATATTATCCCCAAGGGGCTACTATTAAGCACAACGTCTCCATTGAGTGTCCTCGACGGACTAGATATAATCAGAACGTTGCGTATCAAGCAGCCCTCAATCAAGATCGGGGACATCAACATGAAGCGAAATTTCGAATTCTTAGATGTCTCTGGAATGCAGATGAGGCCGGATGAGTTTGATGACGACGTTCCACTTCTGCGTTTGATCGTCTCAGGAAGGCATTTCAAAAATGAGGTTTAATGTGCCCCACGTGGAGGGTAGTTTTGGGTATGGAATTCATCTACTATTCATTTATCTATCTGCTTTACACACGCGGACAGACAGACACACACACACACACACACACACACACACACACACATATATATATATATATATATATATATATATATATATATATATATATATATATATATATGTGTGTGTGTGTGTGTGTGTGTGTGTGTGTGTGTATTTACATGTGTGTATGTATATAAATAATTGTATATGTTTGGCGTACAGAGCTCAATAAAAATGATAATTCTTGCAGAAGGTTAGGTTTAGAACATATAGCGACTGACTCAGGATTATGTTCTTTACTGTATAGAAATATGTTGTCGAATCATCGGAATTCTAAGTATTACGCTTTATCCAATTTGGGACTTCCACCATTTGGCCTTTGAACTGACAGCTAGTGACTCTTGCAACAATGATCCCAAACATTTGTATGACTTGAGATACGAGAATTATGGTATCAATGTCTGACTGAACACTTTTGCTTCACGATTCTCTGAATCACCTTGTAAAGCCTATGTAAGGCGGGTGATCTTATATACTCTGATATCTCGGGGTTTTTATTGAATATTAACGATAGTTTTATCAACAGTACCAGGATGGAATGAGATCAAATGCTCCGGCACGTTCCATAGAAGTTAGTTGCTGTCCAGGAGGGTGTTTTTTATTTTGTGGCACTATCTCTGTTGGATGGACTTGTGGGATATGATAGAAGATTTGGTTCGTTATGTAGGGCGCTTTCCCAGTCACGTGATGGTTGTTATGAATCAGTTCAAATTCTTGGTCTAAATATTCTGGAGAGTATGGGGGCCAGAGACCATCTCTCTCTCTCTCTCTCTCTCTCTCTCTCTCTCTCTCTCTCTCTCTCTCTCTCTCTCTGAACCATATTAAGTGAGGCTGCCAAAGGCTCGAGGCCTTCTGGAAAATTCCTTTTCCTAGCAAGTGCTTTTTCTGGGCTGGTGGCAGAATGTTTAGCAGGACTGGTGGGCCTGTTGTCTTGATGGTATATGCCATGCTATGCTAGGATACCAGGAGTTTGTTTGAATTTGTTCCTGAACACCTGCAGGAGGGAATGGGGGATCATGGGATCTACTAAAGAGATGGATGGCTGTATGAGGAGTGACGAGTGGAGTGGTGCCGTCTGGAAGAAGGCCAGATCATGAAGGTGGCAATGAGTAATGAGCTAGTTAAAACGTCTTGGAAAGTTGGCCCCAAGCTAGGGCATCAGGGCATTGAGGGACAGGCATTTCGTACCCAGTAGGTGAATAATAAGAGTTCATTTGCTGTATGATGGTAATGGGCTGTTGCTCTTGTTGGCTACCAAATGTAAGCTGTTGTCCAGGAACTTCCAGCAGTCCTCTGCTGATGTTGGCAGGACCAACTTGAAGTCCCCTATGTCTACACCTATGTCTATCAGGAACCTCCTTCAAATGAATGATTGGTGGCACAGAACCTGTTGGAGAGGTTACTTGTCTGAGTTATGGTGGCCACTGCTCCATGTGGTTCTGTGGTGTCCGTTCTATGCCACTTTCCCGTATCTATAATGGTATACACAGATGACAAGTAGGAAGGGACCTTCTTTTGTTGCTAGCTTCTGCTTGGGTATCTTTGTCTTGGGGTCCTATCAACCATGGTTCTCTAAATGGTAATGCTGGTTGTTCCAAGGCCTTGGAGACCTCTAGAGACTCATCTACCTTTTTCAGGAGTTCTGCCACCTCTATGCTCTCTGTATTATGGGGGCCAGCACAGAAGTTGGTTGGAAACCTATGGAGCCTTTCCTCTTTTTCCAGATTGCCTTTGTGTGTTCTCTATCAGTGTCAAATTACAGAGGTATTAGCAGACATTCAAGCTCATCTCAGAATACCTTTTCTGTGTGTTCAGCAGGTTGAGAGCCTGTCAAGGATGGCCTGATCAAGTGGGCAGGGGGAACTTTGCTAGGAAGGAATTGACTACAGGTCCTTTTTCTCATACAAGGACCTGTTTTAGTTCTGGTACAGGTATTTATATGAGATCCCCTCATCCTGAGCATCAGGAAAACAGGTGATCTAGGGGAACGATGGCATCTGAGATTGATTTGAGGATATTGCCTTCTTTGTTGAAATTATGAAGTAGGATGGTGGAATTGTATATAACTCTACAGATAAATACAAGCAAGGAGGCAGACGGTGGTTTGTTGGCATAAATGTTTGGTTATTCACCTGTAAAGTTCCTGTAAACATTCATCCTTGTGAGATTATTAAACATAGTGGTTGGCATGGCTGTATTAAGTCTGTTAGTAGCAAGAAAACTGCTGGATCTAATGTACTAGTAGGAACAATGTTGGGAGAGCTTGAAACAAGAACTCTAATTTTGTACTTAGTCTGTTAGTGGCCTTTTGTATCAGTAAGCATGGGTCTATATTGAGCCCATTAATCATCACAGGTTAATGCATAAAACTGGACTGGTCTATAAGAATGACCTTGAATATTCGAGGGAAAACAGCCTACAGCTTAAGTACTACTTTCAGTCCATCAGCGGCTTTTTGTAGCGTTAGGTACTGCCATCATGATACCGCAGTCATTATGGTTTGACGTAAAAGCCATGTTGGTCTACCAGGCCACTTCTAAGGGTTACTGGTTTAAGGTACCACAGGGTTTGGAGATAACTAACTTTAGTTCCCGGCACAATATGACTCGTTTTTGTATGTCTTACTGACTGAAATGTTGTGGCAGGTAACAGATCACTTACACTGCCAGGTAACAAGAGTGAGGTATGAGCGCAGGACCCAAGGGTTACTTTTGGATCAACTGCTGAACCTGGTGCCTAAACCTAAGTACAGTGATTTAGCTCCAGGCTTTACAATCTGTCTGTTTTTTGCTCACGATATTTCTGATTCTTATATACAGATCTTCAAAATCCACTTCAGTCATCCAACTCTAATATAACCTAAAGATGTCATTGTTTCCCCAGTCCCTGCTAGAGTAGCAGCTGCCTTACCAACTCCTTTCTAAGCTCTACGTTTCTTTTTAAGAGCTTCTTCAGTGACGTTTCTCTCTCCAATTTGAGCAGTATGATGTATCCAATTTTATTTCGTAAGATAATGAGAAGTTAGGTGTCTCCTTAATAGGTCTTTACTTGTTTAAAGATTTTCTCATCTTTCTATATGTTTACAAAATATGAAAACAGTTAATGCAACATATATCAGAAATGATATAGGAAAGTAATAACTGAGGATTGTTGAAACTTGATTATATTTTGATTAACGATGGGATTTTGGAGTTGGTATAGAAAATGGAGCAGAGAGACTCTACACTCTGTTTTTTTCCATCTGTCCACCCGCCTGTAGTGTTTGCGCATGGTAACACTGCGTCCCGGGCTTTAAAATAATATCCTATTTCGAATATTAACGGTGTAATTCGGCATACAGTAAATTGTTAAAACACTTTTCAGTTGCAAATGTACGCCCAGATATCCTTTTATTTATCTAAAAACTTACACATAGTATTACTATTTAAAGCCCGGGACGCAGTGTTACCATGCAAAAACACCACAGGTGGGTTGACAGATGGAAAAAAACAGAGTATGGTAAGTCATCAGAAGGTTTTGGAGTTGTGCTGGGACACCTGTTTGTATGGAGGCTCCCAGCTTGCTCTTTCCATGCCAAGATAGCATCAATAACCTGGGTAGCCAAATCTTCACCTCAGATGACTGTGTATGCAGAAACACCACCAGGCAGGAAGTAGCAATGCGCAAAAGCAAAGGCATTAAAGATGACTCATTCTGGCTGGCAGCGGGGTTCACGCCCTACGCAAGAGTGAAGGAATTAAGGGTAAGAAGACGGGAAAAGCCTGTGGTGGTACAAGACCAGGTTGATATAAAACAAAACTAAAAGCATCTTTCAGCTCCAGTGGAAGTGGTAAGAAAACAAGACTACCACTCTTAGCAAGCTGACACTTTTGATTAAACCAAACAAAAAACTTTCTTCAGTTTTCTACTGAAGATGGAAAAAGAAACCCAGAAGATTATTGAGTGTAACCTGTTTACTTGCAAGTATTTACATAGTATTTTGGTTAACATTCGAGTACTTTGAGGCCCTATATGTGGCCCTTTATCAAGAGGTGGGTAGGTGGTCAGAAGGGATAAGTCCCAGCAGTCGTCTGGAACTTCGAGAATGGAAACCAGGACAGCCTTCATATAAATGAGAGCTCAACAAGAAGGTTTTTTTTTTCTAACTCTTTTGGTTCTGAATTTTTCCTTGCCTGTAGGCCTACAACTTTAAGAAAGATAAAAAGGCACAACATCAGGCCTGCCCTGAATAGATTGTAGTTTTGTGTGTCCCGATACAAAAAAATAAAAAAGTATAAGAGTATGTATCTAGCCTAGTTAGGAACATTTTTTTAAAAAGCCAAGTTATTGTTTGCCTTATTAATGAAAACTCACTGTGAGCGAAATAGTTCCTGAAGAAAGAAGGAGTAATTTCAACAGTTCTCCAAAAGTTTTTCTCGAAAGAAAATCTTGGTATCGATTCTACCTTTGATGATCTGGAATCCAATCTTCCCAGATTACGTTTGGGAGAGAAAAAGCGTAACTCCGAAGGAAAGAAATTAGAAAAAAAGTTCCTTAATGAAGTTAAGTCCGTCTTATAAATCAATTCTGGGTAATTCTTAGTTCAGGTCAGAAAAGATATGTAAACCTAATTTCTTTCTTCAGCGCATTGCCATTTTGCATCTGGATTACGCTTGCACGGACATACACATACACAAACAAACACACACACGCACACACACGTGTACTAGTATATATATATATATATATATATATATATATATATATATATATATATATATATATATATACATATATGAATGGATTTTATCACATCACCGCGATTCATATACAAACATTAAGCTACAAATGTCCTTTAATATCCAATTCGCTCTACCTCAGAATAATAATATTTTCATATATGTTAAGCGGAGGGGAATTTTTAGTTTATAATACTATGTATTATATATATATATATATATATATCTATATATATATATTATATATATATATTTTATATATATATACTATATATATATATTTATATATTATATATATATATAGATATATATATATATATAAATATATATATATATTTGTCTTGACATATACCATCTCAATGAATATAGAATATTACTGTGCTAATGTAATTCTGAAAGGTCAATGCTTTAAAGTAAAATATATATTCTACTTGCATTGGGTGCGGACTTTGACAAGGGTAGCAAAACATGAAAAATAAATCGGAATTCTATTATTTATCGCACCTGCTGTTATCGCCAACCATAATGAAAAGGCTTTTTAGATGAAGATTTATTTTGATAAGAAATCGATCATGGTAGACGCTGCCTGACCTTACAATTTCATGAGGACAGTGGTCCCCATACTGGGGTCCAGACCCCTGGGGGTCCAGGATAAGGCCCTGGAAGGGGTCCACGACACAATGAAAAAATGCATTTTTTTCAACTCCAGAAAAAAATTGTGGCTGCTCCCCAAATTTTCACCAAATTTTACTTTTTATTGAATTTAAAGGAATAGAAAAACATTGAAATAGTTTATATATTTACTTATTCTGGCTTTGGGCAGGAATATGCAAATATCAAAAGTACAGGGTGTTCATAAAGTCCCAGTACCATTCTGAGCAATAAATACTTGTAATGGTACTAGGACTTTATGGACACACTACTACGTTGTACTGGGTATTCCGATATGGTAATGATAAATTTTGATTGGTTGGGGTTCTCGGCTGGGACTCATTACAACTCGGGAGGTGGGGGTTCTTTGGTATCGTCAAGATTGGGCACCCGCACTAGAGACCATTTTTCCTTCTCTATTTCTCCCTCATAGTTACGAAGCAGAATCTACGATGAAAGATCCCAGGGAGCATAAAAGCTTCTGGAATTCCTTCGACATTATACATTTCTCTTGCTTGAGGAAGCAAAAATGCGATTTCATCTCGGTTCTCTGAAACTCAGCAGCGAATCTGAAATGGTCCCCCGGAGACCCAGTTCTCTGCAAAGCGCTGACAACAATAACGATCATTATTCTTTCCAAAGGCTTCGTCGGCTGAGCAAATTGGTCCCACCTGGAAACGCTCCTGAGGACGGATGCTTTTCATGGTCGGATAATATTCAAGGACGAATCTACAACAAAGCTGTCTGTCTTTTTGATGATGAAATTCATTGTTATTATATTATAAGACATTTACATTAAAAAATCATAATGATAATTTATATTGAATTGGTGCTTCATAAAATAAATAACAATACTCATATTATTATTAGAAGGTTTGGAGTGAAAAGTAATTCTATTAAGCATAAAGAATATTGCTTTCATAAAAAAAAAAATACTTGAAAGGGGAGTTTCGTAGGGATAGCTGTCAGAAGCAGAGCTGGTATGTTGGGTGCCCAACAAGGCCATCCAAGGCGCCTGACTTAGAAAGACCTCAGGTAACACGTAGTTCTTCGGTTCCAACTTCTCGTATGAATTTTGTATCCGAGTTGCTAATGCACTGGACTCTGTCTCGCTCGAAAGACCGGGTTTCGGTCCCGCTGTGAGTCATGAATTTTTATAACCTGTGAAAAACGTACCTGTGTGATATTTTCTTATATATATATATATATATATATATATATATATATATATATATATATATATGTGTGTGTGTGTGTGTGTGTGTGTGTGTGTGTGTGTGTGTGTGTGTGTGTGTGTGTATAAAGGTTTTTGCCAAAAAGGAAAAATTAAAAAGCTAGATAGCCGAGTAACTTTCGGTCCTGTTCAGACCTTTGTGTAAATTTCATGATATTAAATTGTATCTGCTTCCTTATTTTTTCAAAATGTACTGTTTTCTGGAAGTTAATCCCAAGGGAACAAAAAGGTACGTACCAGTACTACAAAAGAAGAGGAAGAAGAAGGAATTATATCTCTTGAGTCTTAAGATGCAGTAAAAAAAAATAAAGAGAGAGAGGATGAGAGAGAGAGAGAGAGAGAGAGAGAGAGAGACGAGAGAGAGAGAGAGAGAGAGAGATAAGGTAAGGTAAGGTAAAAATTGAAAATGTTATGAAAGTGTCTTTGAAAACTGCAGTAAGATAGAAATAGTGTTTCTTAGTGATAGACGTGTGTCCGATGAAGTATGGCGTATGTTACATTTCCTGAGATTACTTTCATTTGAAGAAGCGTTTTAATGATACATTATATTCTAAGCAGTAAATCTAAATTTCGTGAATCTTCTTGGCTGCATCGAATTGAAGGTATGATCTGTCCTTGTATTTTTTACCTCATTTCTGTTTTCATTCTTCATGAAATTATGTTTATGTTGCTGTCTATCATATACAAGTAACTAATCCAATTTTATGTGTATTCTTATTTGAAAGTTTCTTGCTACCGGTCTACAACAACGATTTTGTATTGTTTTAAGTGAAAATATATATGTATATTTTTTTAACAAAAAGCTTGCAAATGAAAATCTAGGTATATGTGTCATTGTTTGTGGGAGAAATTGTGGAAATTTCAACTTGTTTGTAGGAATTTTGCGAAAAAAAATGGTCCCTTACTTGGGTATTTGCTGAAACCAAAGTAGCAACACTGTATAATCGGGCGGGATTCCTACCTAGAGATTGATGTGAGATTTATCAAGTAAACCCGATACTCTCTCTCTCTCTCTCTTCTCTCTCTCTCTCTCTCTCTCTCTCTCTCTTAATATTAAATTGACAAAGTGTCTTTTTTCAACGAAGAAAAAAATTTTCACAGAGCATGAAAAGCAATAAATCCCTCTCTAAAATGAGTCCATGATCTAACACCCTGAATTCCACAAGGAACGAAGTATATACATATGAATAAATACTTAGTTTATAAAAAAGAAAAAACGTCTGATTTTCTTTCTTGGGGGGGCCGTTGCAGGAACCTTAATTCTCGCTTCCTAAAGAGACAACGTTTCACAAAATGTTAGGAAAAGAAGGTTCTTTGATGATGCGGTCCTGGTGGGTTCAACTGAACGCTTCTTGTTACATAAGGGACTTCGTTCTTTCGTGTCCTGATGAAGAAGGATTTTAAAACTCAATTCACTTGCTGATTTTAGATTCGTGTGTTTGTCTGTGAGGAAGAGGGAAACAGAGCTAATTGTTTTATTTTGATTGTGACTGCTCAAAATAGATGTAATAATTACACAGGAAGTGACATCAATCAACGTCATTTCTTCTGGTTCTGGTCGACTTTTATTCTTGACAAGAAACTTGTAAAGGTAAAAGGAGGTTATTGATTTTAATATCATATCAAAATGCCCGCTTGATTAATCTGAACTACATAAAAGAAGAACGAGATTTCCTTGCCATAACGTCAGTTATTTAGAGCCTGTATAAGATTCACGAAACTTAATGTTAGAAAATTGATTTGTTTTGGGACAAAAAGCCAGCGAGTCTTCAGGAAATAGAAATGATTTGAAATGAACGGTGATCAGACATAAACTCCATTAACTTGAATTAAAATCTGATTGTGATCACACAATTCTGGCTATGTCCACACTCGCTCTCAAGCCCATTAGGAAAATGCTGATGCCTTCGTGAAGTCTTCTGGAATTTGCCGAGATAGTTCAGTGGAGGTCCAAGGAAGCCGAAGAAGCGTTGCCAGACATCCTGGATTCTTCATATAAGTCCGGCCTTCATTTCCGCTTTTAGGGAAATTTGTTTCCTTACGATCTGGAATGTTGTTTATGGCCTTCGTGGGGAGAAGGAATCCCTTTTGAAGTGAAGCGTTTCTAGCAGTGTTCTATTCCCCCATTCTCCTCCTCTTCTTCTCTTCTTCTTCTTCTTATTCTGCATCTCGAAGGATAAGCCTGACGCAATATATTTTCAACTTTATAGATAAAACTGGAGACTCAACAGATAATGCTTTTGCAAAAACATCATGAACTATATATAATCAAGATGAATTTATTTCTGTGATTAGAAATTAATTTCTCGCTATAATTTGGTTCGGATCCCACAATAAGCTGTAGGTTCCGCTGCTAGGTAACCAATTGGTTCCTAGCCGCATATATCTAATCCTTCGGGCCAGCCTTAGAAGAGCTGTTAATTACCTCAGTGGTCTGGTTAAACTAAGGTATACTTAACTTTAACACACACACACATATATATATATAGATAATAATATTATATAATATATTATATGATATAATAATATATATATTTATTTATTATATATATATAAATTATATATATTAATATATTATATATATATATATAATATACTATATATAAATATATATACATATATAGCAAAAAGCTACAAATGTCCTTTGATATCCAATTCGCTCTACCTCGGAATTAATATATTTCCATATACATTAACCGAAGGGGAATTTTTTAATTGATAATAATTTCGTCCTCCCGTGGATTCGAACCAGCGGTCAGACAGAGGAAAAATCAGGACAACAGTGACATTATCCACTCGGCCTACATATATATGTATGTATGTATAACTGAATCACGAAAATAAGGAAATATGATAGATTATATATATAAAAGCAAATGTCGCGAAGGAAAGTGAAACAGCGGAGTGGAGCTAGGTCTTTCAATTTCCTGTCCTTTACTTACTGCTAAGTAAAGGACAGTAAGTCGAAAGGCCTTAGTTCCATTCCAAGCTTTCACTTTCCTTCGTGGCATTGATTGTTTGTTCCCTTATATCTATTTGCCTGACGTCAGCATCTATTGTGATGATTTTGTACATAATTGTAGTACTTAAATGTCATTATAATTCTTATGTGTACACTTATGATCATCAAATTTGCCAAATGTTAGCATTGTTGACTTATTATATATATTACTGTATATATAGGTATTGATTAAGTAAATCCACAGTAGTGTGCCTGTTTGATTTTGTTATTTAAAATATATACAGCAGACATATTTTAAATAGCAAAATCAAACAGACATTCTACTATGGATTTACTTAACCATTTTATTGACTCATGATTATGAGTTTCCTTTGAATACAGATATTGTCATCTTTATAGTAATATATATATATATATATATATATTATATATATATATATATATATATATATATATATATATATATATACCCAATATTTGCCTGCGGAAAAATCGCGAGCTAATAATTTGCAAGTGTCAACACTAACTTTTGCTCATTGCGTGCCGGAGAATTATGGGACAATTCTGTTTGTTTCTGTCAGTACCTCTTTATCGGTCGTTGAGGAATGTAGTTGTCTTGTGTTGCCGCTAAAATTTATGTTTTACAATATATATCGTGGTGAGGCGGTCAATAGCAATCTCTGTATAATGGCTAGAGAATATGCTTCGTTTGAAAAATCGTGAG
Organism: Macrobrachium nipponense; assembly: GCF_015104395.2. Classification (NCBI taxonomy): domain Eukaryota; kingdom Metazoa; phylum Arthropoda; class Malacostraca; order Decapoda; family Palaemonidae; genus Macrobrachium; species Macrobrachium nipponense. Next base: position 43,003,806 of record NC_061098.1, on the reverse strand, counting down.
AAAGGGATTGAGTGTCACGAATTAGGTTTACAAACTAAGGATATTGTAAGACAAACAGTCGTGAACTGGCGAACAGTCCAGCCATTGTTGCTAGGTTCTACAGGCAGCGAACGTGTACCGGAGCACAAGAAAAGCACTGGAAAGCAACCCCAGGATTA
>NC_061098.1:42988648-42998648 GCF_015104395.2 Macrobrachium nipponense | reverse complement strand
GTGATAATTATTCATAACAAAAGGCTACGTGCTGTCAAACGCTCGAATTGGCCAACATGGTAGACGGGGTTTCATATCGATTCTAATTACGAAAGCACCCAGGTCGAGGGTGATTTGTAAGGTCAGAATCGATATGAACTTATAGCGTCTCTGTTGGCTGATAGGAACCCCTTATTAGGCGTCTCTTTGTTTGGCTGATTTGGGAATAGCGTCCACTGACTGGTCCTGATTTCGTCCCCGTCCACTTGGAACGGTGGTTCGATCCCATGGGGGGCACACGAAATTATTATCAATTAAAAAATTCCCCTTCGTACTATTATGAAAATATATCATTTGGGAGTAAAGGGTGTGAATTTAGATATTAAAGGACAAGGACATTTTGTAGCTTGAATTGATATATATATATATATATATATATATATATATATATAGATATATATATATATATATATATATATATATAGATATATATGATCTTGTTTTACTTCAACCCAGAAACCTTACATTTAGATCCAAAAACTGGGAGAAAGGCAAGTTTTGTACGTTTATGACTCATAAGATTTCAATATTCAAGCAAGTTATTATAATTCCATCCTGATGGGATATACAAAACAACTTTGTATTTTATTGAAGCGATCCCCTCTCTGAGGGGAATCATCAAAATTCCAGCTCAGTTCATCAGGTTTTCATATCAGATCAATCCAGAATTGGATGAAAAACATCAAGGACATGATTACCTTTGGAATCACTGATATTCAACAAAGCACTCATGCTTCAAGTTTGTTCAGCTATTTTTGAAATAAAATAACTCGTTTGTGCGTATTGGCTGTGTTTGAAGTGAGGGGATTCGAGAGCGTTATATTGTTTGCTGTTGCCGAGGGTCGATTCATAGCTTCAGATACTGTATATTTTCTCTCTCCCTCTTTTTTTCTGCAAAAAAAAAACCCATTGAGATGGCTATTTGTCTGTCTGTCCGTCCACACTCTTTCTGTCTGCCCTCAGATCTAAAGTCCTTTTGAGGCTAGAGGGCTGCAAATTGGTATGTTGATCATCCACCCTCCAACCATCAACCATACTAAATGGCAGCCCTCTAGCCTCTGTAGTTTTTATTTTAATTAAGGTTAAAGTTAGCCATGACCATAGGTCTGGCAATTCTGTAGGACAATGTAGTACAGTGTCTGGTGATTCATAATAAAAAGAACATTATGCATCTTATTTTTTGTAGAATAATTTATTATTATCTAAGAAATCTCTTGCTCCATTTCACTCAGATAATCCATTTGTTCAACCTGCTTTTGGTCAGGTAAAAGGAGAATTGAGCCACCAGCTATCGAAGTCTGATTTTAGGTTCAGGAAATTTTTCTGTCCTCACAATCCATTGGAAATGCTTTCTGCTAGCTGGCATGGCATGACTCGAAGAAGGTGATAAGTTTTTGTTTTTTTTGTATTGTATATGTAATTTTGATATTAGTTTGCTAACTCTTTCAGCCATATGACTTAAAAGATACTATGCATGATTTCAAAATTTTTTTTTTTATTAATTTTGTCCTTCGCATTTCATTTGAACTTACTTGTTAAATACGTTGTGCATAACAGTTATTACCTCTGTCATGATAGCTAGGTGTAATATAATCCTTTTTTCACATTACACTGTAAGAGTTACGACCCACGTAAGTAGGAGAGGGGCAGTAGTAAGTGACTAAGTTACTATTAAATCACTTCATGAACTGTTACGTCTATTTGTTGAAGTAGATTCACAGATATCCCCAGGATTTATAAGGAATCATTGTCATAGTCTTTTAAAACTAAAAGAAAAAATGGCAGGCATTGCAAGAGCTTGACTTCTTTAAGACCATTTTAGAAACTGAATTATTGCATGAATATCCAACGATAAAAGGAAAGATGATTAAAAGCTTATATAAAAAAAATTTCAAAAATCTAACATAAAAGATTTCCCTATTTCAATTAATTAAGATTTAGGGATATATGTGCATAACATTCTGAAGATCTAGACATAGAATGAAAACTGTCTATTTAATAGAATAACTGGCTAAGTTTTTACTAAGTTAATTTATCAACATGAAATCGCAAGAACATATGTAAATAATTTTGGACAACAGCACACAATAGCAAAGTATATACAAAAAGGTCAGTTCGAACTATACGGACCTTTGAATTTATTCCTTCTTGACAATCATTGAATTCTGTGAGACAGTCACTCTCCAATCTTATAGAAAAAAAACTATATATTTCTATTTTTTTATTTTGCACCTACTCCAAGGAGCGATAGTGTCCCGTTGCTCCTGCGGGCACTAGAATCATTGGCAGATCTAAACCCATGTTCGCAAGGAGGCAGAGATGGATGGAGCTTTGTTTCGGTAAAGGATTTCGTCGTCCATGAATTATAAAATAGATTGTAACTTGATGACACTGCAGTGATTTAAAATTGATGCTATCTTTGGTCTTTTTTGTTTTTTGAGTTTTCTCTCTCCTCTAATTTCTCAAGAAAATATATGGCATGAAAATTTCAACTTCAAACCCACTTAAATATTGGAGAAGTTACTGGAAGATAAATAAGGTTTTGGAAGAGAGAATTAGCTAAAGAGTTTTAGCAAACTGGAGGGTTGTAATACACCACCCTGTAAAAAGCTACTGTATCTTCATCCGAACATATCACATGCCTGACAGATGCTGAAGATCAGAATCCTCTATCATAATGTCTGAGGTAAAGAGACAACAATGGAAAAATCTGGCCTTTAGATATTTGAAGAAAATAATCACCATCCTATTTGGTACTTAGCTGCCAAACTCGATTTGTTTTTCAAAACATACTTGTAGCCTTGAAAATGTATCTAGGAAATCATTGTAGGAAATGATCACCTTCATCCAGATTGCCTTTCTATCAAGTTTCAGTAAACTTAGCTAGGAAGAGAATGACGAATATAAACAACAATGGAGGCGCCATAGTAAACCTAGGGGAAAAGTACTGATTAACTCTCCAGTCTACAGACCCACATTTTCATCAATAAAACAAACCGCTACACGACAATAGTCACCAACCTACCAAATGAAAAAAGAAAATGCGTCCCTTTTATTAATGTTAAGGTTCTATATCAAACCAAAAGTCCGTCAAATTTGCAGCTTTACTCCTACGCTGAGCAGTCACTATGGCAAGGATTTTTGATCCAGCATTAATAACCTAAGCCACAGGCGGCATGATGTGTATGTTGCCAAACACCAAAACCTCCCGCCTTGATGTAGATGACAGGACAACTGGTATTCATCTACAGAAATCATCAGATGTAAGGCATTAAATATCTGATACGGAATTAATCATAACATTCCATATTGTTACATCTCCCTCCTATTAAATTCTGTAATATTATTTTCAGTACTATCTACTAAAGGGAAAGGGGCCCAGCATGGTACAACTCAACCCATATAGACTAGTTGTCTCTGCAATTTATAGTACATAATCATTATATGTTGGTTTCCGAATTGCACAGCCACCTCAAGTTTTTCGTGGTTCAGTTTTACTCCTTCTTGAGGAATCACTTTTAGGTGCTTCTTCCATATCGCCTTCAACGCTCACCCTCTACATCTGAGGGTGTCATCTTCTAGAAGGTATTCGTTCAGGTTGTTGTTCTCGCTTGTGCTTCGAAGATATTTACGGTTTCTTGTATAGGCTTTTCCACCTACCAATACTCTGTTCTTCCTTGGTGTCTCCCCGTAAGTGGCTTTCCCATTTCTCCTGGGCCTGGCTGCACTAGGACAACTTGATTCAGCCATTTTAGGTTCTTGCTGCTTCTATTTTAGTATTGTGCCTCTTTCTAAAGTTTCTGGCCTGGATCTGGCACTCCATCTACTAACTTGGGCTGAAGTAACTTTCCTGTGGTTAGTAACAGTGACTGAATGCATTGGCCAAAGACACTTCAACGGGTGATGAGTTGCATCTTTCTGTTGAGGTATTTCTTCACTCCAGTAGGGCTAATAGACGATCACCATCGCCTTCCTTTGCTTTTGGGAAAGTTTTATAATCTTCACTGCATTTCCTGCTTTATCATTTGACTGATAATGGAAAGGGGAGGATTTACAAAGTTAGACATGCCACTTTTTTGCTAGCTTTGGGATGAGTACTGAGAACCAACAATCTCCTACCACAATGTCTGAAATACCATACCGTGCAAATTTACTTTTGATCTACTCATAACAGTTTGTACTTCTAAAACTTCTAAGGCGTTAACTTCAAAATATGAAGAATAATAATCTCTTTGAAATCAAATAATTGCATTTTCCAACACTGAAATTATCCTTACCAACGTCTGATCAAGGCAGTGAAGGAAAATCATGTGATTTCAGATATTCTTTTGCTCGTTTTTTATCATACTTTTTACAAATTTGGCAAGAAGCAACATAGTTCTTCAACGCTGCACACATGTGAGACCAATAGAAAATATCCAGCATACCATTATGAGCATAAGGATCTGCTTCAACATATATAACCTTAAACAAGAAAGAACAAGAAAAAAGGACCCCTAAAACTCATATAATTTTAAACAGAAAAAAAGTTCATCCCTAAATTTGAAATGTGCCCTAATAATTTCAGATTTACAATGAGTGGGTCACCCACTAAGAATCAAATCTTTGAAATTTTGCATTTCTGCCAGTTTCATAGTTTTCTGTCTAGTGTCTTCTACTCTCTTATATGTCACAGGGGCCAATACTATCACACATATGAACGTTATTAATGTTTCTTAAACATGGATATTACACTTGATTTACCTGCATTTGAAAGAAACAGTGTGTGGCAAATAGTGCCTACTCAGTAAAAAGTGTCAGAGCCGCGAACATCTTATTTCCTGGTTTTGTGCTGACCATTAAGGCAAAACTTTTGCAACAGCAGTAACAATACTCTGTAACCTTTTGAGACATTGCAGCAAAGGTTTCTTAAAAACACTTTCTAAGAGCTTGTGGTCAGTTTGAAGACTGGTCAATTTACCATTTATGTACTGCTCGAAATGCAAAACTGCAAAAACTACGGCTAACATATCTTTTTTCTATTTGAGCATATCTTTGTTCTGTATCTGTTTGTGTCTTAGCTGGATATGCTACTGGCTGACCAGGTTGCATCAAAACTGCACCTAACCCTGACACTGAAGCATCACATCGTAAGATTACATTGGCTCTGCTATCAAAATACTTCAGAACTGGTGCTGTTACATTCAATCTTTAATTTTATTCCATGCTTCGTCATGGCTTGAATTTCACTGCCCCATCGCCTTTTTTTTTATTTACAAGATTTAAGGGCTGGGTTGAATCTAGATGACCTTGGTAGAATTTTGGAAAGTTAATTGACCATTCCCAAAATCTCTTGAGAGGTTTTTCATTTCCGTGAGTAGTCCTTGAAATTGTATATTGCTTCCCCGTTTTCATTAGTTAGTAAGTGCCCGATATAATTGAGTTCTGGCATATGTAGATTTATTTTGTCTTGGTTCAGCTTCATACCTTCATTTCTGCTTCTGTGTAAAGTTTCCAAGATTTTGTCATGGACCAACACTGTTTCATCATCTGTTAAGCCTTCTCCACACACCAATATATCACCTGAGGTAACCACTATTCCTCTGAGGTTCTGTAAAGCTTCGTGCTTCCTTCTCTAATATTCATCTGTGGCGAGAGGAATGCCACACAGCATGCGTTTCCATCTGTATCTGTCAAATGGGGTATTTAAAGCAGCCTAGTAGCAAGATTTTTGCCAGAACCCGTTCTTAGCATCCAGAAACGGAGAGAAACCCTGCTTTACCAAGACCAGGTAAAAGTGGTATAGAAGTGGAAGCAGATAATGTGCCCTCTTGATAGCTTTATTCAAATCAGTAGGATCTATGCAAATTCTCAGAATTGCTGTCGTTTAGCCAGGCTATGAAAAATGTTTTGTTTTTCTGTCTGAAACTGATTCCATTCATTGTTGTTGAGCATAAACTTATATGAGATCAAACAAGTAACCCAAACTGGGATGATAATGAAGCTGTAGCCTTCTAATTCCATCTGAGATTAACATCTCCTCAATGGCAATCAAGGTTTGCTAGAGTTTTGAGAGTTTCAGTTTTATGATTATCTGAGGGTTTAGTTCTCCAGTGTTTCTTTAATTTACAAATTACTTACTTCGGAAAAACTTCACTTCATGTTTCTCCATGTTTAGCTAATGGCTGTATCATTGGTACATACACTGCTCCGACAATATATATAGATATATATATATATATATATATATATATATATATATATATATATATATATATATATATATATATATATATAATTTGGTATGCAAATTATATATATATATATATATATATATATATATATATATATATATATTATATATATATAATTTGGTATGCAAATTAGAAACGGCCATTTTAGCGAAGTCTAGGAGTTTGTGTTGGCCAACAAAGGCAGAATCTCCAAAAGGATCCCGTAACTAACTTCGACGCAAGATAAATGAATTCATTCGGTTTCGATTTAGGTAATTACCGAATTTACATTTTAGTCATTCTCCCGGGAGAGAGAGAGAGAGAGAGAGAGAGAGAGAGAGAGAGAGAGAGAGAGAGAGAGAGAATTGGTATCACGACAAAGCTTCCAGTTCAATTTTCTCTCTTTATCTTTCTATCTACCCTCTTTCTGTTTTCGACAACAAATACTTGTATTTCAATAACTGCAAAATTGTAACCATTATGTGCACAATATTCAGTATATATCGGTCAATGTCCCTCTGGAATCAGTTTTATTGGACTTGAGATTTGTTCAAAATCTTTATTCTAATATTAATACTTTTCTCTAATAAAGTGGATTTACCTCTCTCTCTCTCTCTCTCTCTCTCTCTTTCCCCCAACCAAGGACAATACACACACAGACATAGATACACACACACACACACATATATATAAATATATATATATATATATATATATATATATATATATATATATATATACTATATATATATATATATATATATATTCATCAAACTACAAATGTCCTTTAATATCTAATTCGCTCTACCTCGGGATTAATATATTTTCATATATGTTAACCGAATGGGAGTTTTTTTAGTTGATAATAATTTCGTCCTCTCGTGGGTGCGAACCGGCGCCCAGAGAACCGAGGAGAAATCAGGACTCCAGTGGCCGAGTCGATAATGTCACTGGAGTCCTGATTTCTCCTCTGTCCGCTGGGTCGCTGGTTCGAACCCACGAGAGGACGAAATTATTATAGACTAAAAAATTCCCTTCCGGTTAACATATATGAAAATATATTGATTCCGATTAGAGCAAATTGGATATTAACGGGTATTTGTAGCTTGATGAATGTATAAGAATGATGGTGATGTGATAAAATTCATATATATATATATATATATATATATATATATATATATATATATATATATATATATATATATATATATATGTGTGTGTGTGTGTGTGTGTGTGTGAGAGAGAGAGAGAGAGAGAGAGAGAGAGAGAGAGAGAGAGAGAGAGAAATTCAACAGGACTAGCGAGAAAATCTTACAAAAGAGTGTGAGCCATACCTTTGAAGTCACAGCTCTTTTGTAGAGTCCTCTTTCGACATTGTAGAATTCCGGCGGGCGTACATTTAGCATGAAGCATTTACAATGATGAGCTTTTAGTATTTTATTCAAGTTCACATTGCATTTAATCCTAGTGAAATGTTTCATCGTACTGTGTTTTGAGACATTTTTCAAGAGTTATGTTCATGATTATAGAGGTAAATTAAGATTATATGATTAAGTACGCCTTAAGATGAATACATTGAGAGAAAATCTATAGTCTTCTTACCCCTACCAAAAAGTACCAACAACAGAGGTACAAGACTTGCAATAATACAAAATACATATCCTGGATTCAGTTTATTCTTGTTACCTCTAAATATTATTTTAATTTCCACGATATTTTGTCCAGATATTGTTTATTTTTTTTTAATTTCAGATGGCTGAAAACAAATAAACTGAATCCAGTACATCTTCTCTATTTACTATATTACTTGTTCTTCTAATTGTTTCAGTGTTTCTTATTTCGTTCTGTTGTTCTTGCAGTGAATAAACTGAATACCAGATATGTATATTGTATTATTGCAATACTTGTAGTACCTCAATTGTTAGTATTTTTTGGTAGGGGTAACAAGACTTTTCGGACCACCCTGTATAATACTGTGTAAAGCCATCAACTATCGGCAGCTCTCCAGTTGCTCACCAGATGCGATAGAGTAAGGGTGCGTCCCTTGCCTCTGGAAAGCGCTACCAGATGTGCGATCATGCTAAGTAACGTTTAATAAAATAAAAAAAAAAAAACTACAGAGGCTAGAAGGCTGCAATTTGGTATGTTTGATGATTGGAGGGTGGATGATCAAAATACAAATTTGGAGCCCTCTAGCCTCATTAGACTTTTAAATCTGAGGGAGGACAGAATAAGTGCGGACGGACTGACAATACTTTTCCTTTACAGAAAACTAAAAATGGATAAGGGTTAAGATACTTTGATGTTAAAGTGAGAACTATATATCAAATAAATCATCCATTTTGTTTAAATAAAAACTTTTCTTTGTAAATATGAACATATTATTTCAAAAACTTCTTAAAGAAACTTGAAAACTTGAACTATGTTGATGACTATTTTCTCTACAAGGAAAGGGTAGTCACTATTGTTTTGTTTATCATAATAGTGAGACATTTAATTATCAAGAAAACACAAGGGATATTGACAGAACTCAAAAATAACCATGATTAGCGTATGTTGTTACATAATGTCATTCTGTGTGTTCATTTATTATACTTATGATGTAATATGCTTGTAATTTGAAATGTTTAACATTTACTATGATTATTTTTAATGATATTTTGATGAACATATCTTTTCCTCCACTGTTGGAGATACAATTTTTATATATACATTTGCATTTATTACCAATTCGTATTGTATCCTTTTTGTTATTTATATAAAAACATTGAGAACAATGTTGGTAGGTGACCGAGTGATGTAATGATAGCTAGGAGAATGCCAGTTAGGAATAGCATAAATGTAAAAGAGAGAAAAAGAAATGAGAGCGAACCATAAATAGACAAATGACAGACAGAGAAAGAGAGATAACGAATAATAGAGAAACGAGACAGAGAGAGAGAGAGAGAGAGAGAGAGAGAGAGAGAGAGAGAGAGAGAATTAGTCACAGGAAGTCTTGATCAATAGCCATAACACGCGTGAAGTTTTAATCTAAGTGCTCCCATTAAAATCCTCACCTGTGACCTGGCTTTTGATCTTTCGCCGGAAACTCAACAGTTCCGGTGACGTCATTAGTTCCACCCACAAGGGGAGGAATAAGGTCAAGCAATCACACCCAAGGGACGGTGGTAGATAATCTTCAGCCAATAAGGACCACTACCAGGTGGGACAGTAGCAAATTCTCTGCCTTTGGTAGGTGGGGCAATTTCCTTTGAAGAACCTTCCAGATCGCAAGCAGAGAGCAGAGGAGCAGATAGAAAATAGCCGGGAAAATAGCCAGAACCTCACAGTTTTGGGTTAGAAGACTCAAGAAAGGCTCCCAAGGTTAGGTTATGTGGGAAGGTAGTTAGATTAGACGGGGTTGGTTTGATTAGGTTAGGTGGGGTGTTGGCAGTTAGATTAGGTTCGGTGGGAGGGAGGGGGCAGTTGGATTAGGTTAGCAGCCTAGAAAGAAACTTTCTCCAACCAACAGCAGGAAACGAAATGCGCCACCAACCAATAAAAAAGCAGTGACCGGTTGACTCTCTAGTGACCTACCACTATAATATATTGAGTAGATCCTGACAGCATCTACAGTCTACTTTGACCCACTGCCGTGATCATACTTGGGTGATACCAAGAGAAACGTTGGCCACCACAAGAATTCAGCTAAACCCAAAATTGACTTATACCTTGATTTATTTATTTACTTTTTGTATTAAAATAAA
>NC_061098.1:42974937-42988148 GCF_015104395.2 Macrobrachium nipponense | reverse complement strand
TCGCAATCATTGGCCATGGCGTCGGCTAGATCATTTTTACTCTATAAAAAATTAAAACTATCCGGTTTAGGTTATTGATAATGCTGACAAAATTTGTGTGTAGTTGTAAAATATACATATGTCAACTTTCAGCTACATCCGATGCTTTGATAAGGAGCAAAATCCAAAAAACCGTGTTACAGAGGCCCTGCAAGATTTCATAGTAGTCATATGGAACAAGGCCCCCTCCTCCCGCCCCACAGGGGCATTGACATTTAAATTTAAGTTTCTAGAGAATGTGGTGTTCATTAGGAAGAAGTAAGGGGCGGTAAAAGGAGGACAGAAAGAAGAGATCCCACTCAATAAAAAAAAAAAAAAGCAAAAATAGATAATTAAACAAACAAAGAACAAAAATTCACAGACATACACACAGAAACTATATTATGTATATATATATATATATATATATATATATATATATATATATATATATATATTATATATATACATTCTAATCTAATTGACATTGGATAATGAGAAATAATATAAATATTTTCCGGTGGCTAGAAAAACAAAAGACTGATAAATCACAAATCTGTGAAGAATCATTATAAGTTTAGCAAAACCCCTTCAAGTCTGAAATCTTGCGAGATATTCAAGCAATATATAAACATTTTTACAACGATTGCCTTAAGATAAAGAAATGTTATAAAACTAAGAATAATTGTATCTACGTATCAGCAAAAAGCGTGATAAGCGATATCCCAAAACAGTTATCTACCAAACCTTTTGGATTCATATAGTTATTATTTTTATAAATGTTCTCATTTAATGCAAAAAAATAAAGATAATGATAAAAAACAGTCGTCAACTTTACGAGGACCACATTAAGACAGAAAAAAATCTGGAAATAGATATTTTATAGTGACGTAAAAATTCCCCACCAACCACAAAACAAGGGGAAATCGTCTGTCCTCTTTTAATAGGTACTCCAAGACATATTATTATTATTATTATTATTATTATTATTATTATTATTATTATTATTATTATTATTATTATTATTATTATTATTATTATTAAGAAATTCACAGTTTCGTGAAAACAAATTGTAAAAAAATATCCACACTTATATATTAAAAGTATATATGTAAAAATATAGAGCAAAGACTTTCGAACACCTGAACGGTGTTCCTCATCAGTGTAACGTTTACAATGATGAGGACACCGTTTAGGTGCTCGAAAGTCTTTTTTTATATATAATATAGAAATATTTTTATTTTAAAACATATAATTGTGGATATTTTTTAACATTATTATTATTATTATTATTATTATCATTATTATTATTATTATTATTATTATTATTATTATTATTATTATTAATTAAATGCTTCGCTTTTATAGGTCACCCTTTCATGACCCGGATCCTCTTAAATTCGTTTCAGTTCGTAGTAACTACTTTTGAATGTCCTTTGGAGCGATTCCAACCTCATTAAGAGCAATTCACGACCCCCTTCGAGTAATGGAGAGAACCCTTAGCTCAACTCCCTTTCTCTGAAGGCTGACAGAAGAGGCTAAGGAGGAGCTATTTCCTATATAGACCATTTTACAACAGAGAGGATTTACGAAAGAGGTTAAGCTTGGGTCACTGACGACAGGGGTCACTTGTCACAGAGAAAGGAGATACAAAAGTGATCTAAGAGAGATCGTTTACGGTAGATTCCACCTCGTTGGCAAACGTTAGTCTAAAGAAGAGGAGAAGGTGTAGACGTTGGTATTTCCGAGAAGTGGACAAAAAAATATAACAGAACATTACTAAACAGCTACAGATAATATTAAGATAGTTTTGACGATGACAGGTTCTTCGTTTGCGAGTGGTTTTCGCACTTGGCTACCAATCGGTGTTCCGAAGTTCGATTCTCGCTCTGCCAACGTGGAATCAGAGTTTATTTCTGGTGATTAGAAATTAATTTCTCGATATAATGTGGTTCGGATCCTACAATAAGCGGTAGGTCCTGTAGCTTACGTGACCAATTGGTTCCTAGCCACGTAAAAATATCTAATCCTTCGGGCCAGCTCTAGGAGAGCTGTCAATCAGCTCAGTGGTCTGGTAAAACTAAGATTTACTTAACTTTTGACGATGATAGTGAGAGAAAATAGCTTGAGAAACGAACACAAGTAACTTGACCAACGTAACCTCTCCTGAATGATCGAAGCCAAAGAGGAGAAGAGAAAAACGAGGCAGTAGATAAAAGAAGAGATTGGGAATAAATGGTTGAAGCTGTCAGGTAGCAACTAATCTTCAGGAATTCCACGGAAAATCTTGTTCTAATGTGCTGCTGCCTTGAGAGAGCAACTGGACACCGAGTAAGACCACAGAGCATCGTTGCCAATTTAGTGGTGCTTCACACATACGCCGATGCATTTACAAACTGGTTCCTTGAATTCTAGTTGTCATAGTAATTGCTCTAACATGGTATACATACTAAAAATAGATACGCTAATTTCGTTTATTTCCACGGTTTTGTGTAAATCTTGTATCCAGTTTGGAGGGTAAACAGATACCAATTGGCAACATTGCCACAGAGTGTGCCTGGAAGTAGAGGTAAAAATAATCGAAGACTGAATCAGAAGCACAAAAATGAATTGACGAAGAGAAAAACTAGGCCTAATGAAGACGTTTGGCTAAGAAAGAGATGCGTCAGATTCTGGTAAATAATTCTAGTTAAAGATGTGACTAAAGGTTCTCTGAATCGTCCCTTTGTCCCCTAGCTGCAACCCCTTTCGTTCCTTTTACTGGACCTCCATTCATATTACCTCGTCTTCCCATTCTGATATCCTCTCTCAACAAACATTCCATAGTGCAATGCGAGGCTTTTCTCCTGTTACACCTTTGAATCAAGCCTACTTACTCTCTATGTCCTTGTTTCCAGCTCTGAATGACCTCATAGGACCCAGTGCTCGGCCTTTGGCCTCGACTCGATATTTCATTCCTATAGCAACCTGTATAAAGACTCGGAACCGGTCGAGGAACTGCTTATAAAGTACTTATTAACGATCATACACAATCCCTAAATCTATATTATATAGGATCTTTAAGTAATTAAGTAGTTGACATTCCAGTGAACATCCAGTTCTGAGTTGTTGTTATATAGGCTGAAGGTCATTCAAATCCCTTGACCTTCGGTCCCCCAAACAGAACCAAAATGTCCAATAAGAGCGTTCAGTGAATACACGAAACGGGGTCAAATCCCTCCCGTCAGATAAGAAAACAGGAGTGAGATGGATGACCAGCTAATCACTTGGTTACTCCTAAATCGTGGAAGTTTTCGTTCATTAAATCTCGATTTAATCTTTTAAGTCCAAAGTCGTCCGTCTCTATTTGTCATTATGCAAACAGCTACTATTTGCATACCCATGGCGCTTACGAAAATTCAATACATGCACCTACACATGAATACGCACGCACATACATACACAAATGCAAACAGTGTGTGTAGTATTATGAATATCCGTTTGTCTTTGGTTAACGTGTGTTTTTTAACTTTGTACACAAATATCTAGAAAAAATGTAAAGTAAGAGAGTAAATAGTCAATGAACAACCTAGATGAAAAAAAAAGTCATATTTCTAATTTCAAAAAGCCTTTGAAAAACTCCATATCAACAGATACTGAAGGCAGAGGCTATGTCGATGTTGCCTAAAATACTGAATGAAAGTCCACAAGAGCACATCGCCTTTAATGAATGGACACTGCTTCGTCCAAGGTTATCTTCTTTAGTCCAAAAAGAATAAATTTTTCACTTTTGTTTAAAAATAACACAAATACAATATTTACATTATTTTAACAATGCAGGAATTTGTTTTATATTTGACTTCCCAATCGTTAATTGTTCGGTATTATATGCCTTTATTTTTATTTTGATCAAAAGTGTTATTTTCTATATTTGAATTCTATTTCTTCTTCCATCATAATACGGTTTCGGTTGGTTGTTCCGGTTCTAAAGGATGTCTCCCATGGACAGGCATCGCTTAATGTAATATTCTGGCATAAGGCCCCTTCCATATACATAGCCTTATGCCAGGTAAAATACCTTCGAGATGTCACAGTTCTTCAAAACCTTTGTACAGACAGTACAGTCTAAGGGAAGATGTGTACATGGTTATTTCAAAAGTGGAATTTTGTTTTTTTCAGTTGGGAGTCGCAATGGCTCAAGCATTTTTTATCTAAATAGTTCTAAACTTGGCAACATACGCTTGATGTAGCCTTGTTAGTTTTCTGTAAAAGAAAACCATTAAGGTGGCTATTTGTCTGTCCGTCCGCACCTGTTCTGTCCGCCGTCAGATCTTAAAAACTACTGAGGCTAGAGGGCTGCAGATTGGTATGTTGATCATCCTCCCACCAATCATCAAACATGCCAAATTGCAGCCCTCTAGCCTCAGTAGTTTTTCTTTTATTTAAGGTTAAAGTTAGCCATGACCGTGCGTCTGGCAACGGTACAGGACAGGCCACCACCGGGCCTTGGTTAAAGAGTCTGATAGGCGGCGGCTCACCGAGAGCTAGATCTGTTTTAGGTGGCCATGATTATACGCTGTACAGAAGAATTTTTTTTTATTTTTTCTAGTCGATTCTACCTTATGACTTTCCCCTACGACTTATCTCCCGATACAACACTTCACGAAATCCCAAATTTTGCTCAGATTTCCAATGGGAAAAAAACTGGTCCTTTTTCGAGAAGCTTCGTCATTTGCCGACGCAGACAAGCTCGGCTGAATTCAGAACCAACGCAATCCACATCGGATGCCGAAATGCCCTCGTAAAGAAAGACCTAATTTCTATCATTCACGGCGAATGGGCAAAAGTACTCGATAATGCGAGATGGATTCGGTCAGTGGAAATAAAGCGAACGATTAGTTAGGAAACGAATATCATAAGATTACGTTAATGAAAGCAAAAACATTGATAGATAGATAATTAATTTTTTAATAGATTATACTGGGTCACGTGTTCGAACGTATAAAAGGATCCTCTATCTAATCACTGTCAATATTAGATTTAGTCTTTGGAAACCCAGATGTATATGAATGTCATGCCTTGGTTGCAGACTTAAAAAGGCCGAAATGTCCAGGTGATGTTCTGTCACCTGTTGGAATTATAAATAATTCAGTAGGTTTAATGAGAGAACATTTTTTTTTCATCTGAATATTGCATAATCCAACTACGCATAAAACTAAGACATGAGCTATAAAATTAAATTTATTTATATTGCAATCTGTTTTAAAATCTAGTTTTACGCTTTACTAAGCTAATATTATTCTTGTATTCTAATACATTTGTATCTATTTATTTATTTATCTATTTATTTATTTATTATTTTTAATAAGAGAGATCTCTTCTCTCCACATTTTCCTTGACCTCTTCTTGCTTCTTCCTAATGAACACCCGAATATTCTTTGGAAGCTTCAATTTCAGGCAATGGCCCCTTGTGGGTTTGTTCCATATGAATAGGTTTCATCTATTAAATAATAATAATAATGATAATAATAATAATAATAATAATAATAATAATAATAATAATAATAATAATAATAATAATAATAATAATAATAATAATAATAATAAAACGATTATTTATTTTTCTGTCATAAATTCATCAGTAAGAAGGATAGTGTAGACACCATCAGCTTTCAAATTTAATGGTCTCATGTGGAGTGGTGTGCGTGTCAGGGTGGGGGTATTTGGGGCGTGGCGTAGGGTGGAGTTCCTCGGGTTTGGTGTCTCCATCCATTATTGGCAGGAGGCAGCTCAGGTCAGGAAGGGTGTCACCCTCAGGAACTGCCTAACGAAGAAGCCCTGATAAAAGTTAAATGAATAATAATGGTAACAGTAGCACAAATGTTTTACAAGTTGTATAGATACAAGAAGAAGAAGAAAAAGAAGAAGACTTAAGGAAAGTATGATGAAATAAGACCTGAAATGGTACACGTTAAAAGACGGTTGGATGGTAATGGTTCTGGGGACAGTGTCTGCTCTATGCATGTGTAGAGGATGGATGACGAGGAGGGAATCAAGAGGGTTTGCAAGGAACCTGTCAGACGAAGAAGATCGAGAGGGAGACAGAGAATGAGATGGCGAGATAAAGTGAGGGAAGAGGTTTGGTGGAGGATGACGCCTTTGGTAGAAGGCAGTGGTAGAGGAGATGGCGCATCAGGCAACCGACCTCTTAATGTACGATAACGGTTGGAAAGAAGTTATGCTCTATGAAGATGCAATGGTTCAGTTGGCCACGTTTGAATCACAAATCATAAAATAACATCAATTTGAAGGGCTATTTTTCTCGTAGGGGCAGCTATGATATAGGTTGATTGTACGAAGAGAATGTTAGAAGACAGATACATTTGGTGCATCATTCTGAAGTCTAGCGAGAGCAAGGTCCAAAGAGTAGAGGTAAAGAAGACATAAAAGGCGTCAAACTGCTAGCGACGGAGAGACCTTAGGGAACGAAGCTTAATAGAAGGGAGAATGGTCCACAGTATGTGAGAAAAATCGACATCGTCCCTATAATAAAGTTTTTGAAAATTAATGATATGATGAAAGGACGTATTTTTAACAGCCAAAAGATGAAGGTAATTATATTATCTTATCATTCGACGCACATTATTTCCTCAACATTTTTCTTTCTTTGACAGCATCTCAAGATGTAAGAAGAAGAGACAAATATGACACTTTCAATATTGAATCTACAAAAGGAAACGGAAGGCAATTCACGTTTTCATCCTCTAAGTTTGAAACTGCTGTTTCTAGATAAAGAAAGAAAAGATGCTACTTTGGCTTGTTATCTGAGCGTCACCTCCGAGGCGTGGTGGTACTAAACATGGCGGAGTCATTGGGACGCCTTGTTTAGCACTTACCTTACAGACCTTACAGTTCGTTCGGGTTGCCCCAGGTCCCTCAGTGTGAGGCGCCTCTAATGTTCTACCAGAGAGTTGCTAGTACATCTTCCGGTATATTTTGCATCTTCCAATCTTGGATGGTCTGGGATGCAGTTTAGATATTTGTCGAGCTTATTCTTAAACACATCTACGCTCACTCCTGATATATTCCTCAGATGAGCTGGCAACGCATTGAATAGACGCTGCATTATCGATGCTGGTGCGTAGTGGATTAATGTCCTGTGTGCTTTCCTTATTTTCCTGGTATAGTTTTGGGCACTATTAATCTACCTGCTGCTTGCTCTTTCTGATATTTTTAGTTCCATGATATTTTCTGTTATTCCTTCTATCTGTTTCCATGCCTGAATTATCATGTAGCGTTCTCTTCTCCTTTCTAGACTATATAATTTTTAAGGATTGTAGTCTTTCCCAGTAGTCTAGGTCCTTAACTCTTCTATTCTAGCTGTAAGGACCTTTGTACACTCTCTATTTGTGCAATATCCTTTTGATAGTGTGGGTACCATATCATATTGCAATATTCAAGTGGACTACGAACATATGTTTTATAAAGCATAATCATGTGTTCAGCTTTTCTTGTTTTGAAGTGCCGTAACAACATTCCCATTTTTGCTTTACATTTTGCCAACAGAATTGCTATTTGATCATTGCATAACATGTTCCTATTCATCATCACACCAAGGTCTTTAACTGCTTCTTATTTGTGATTGCCTCATTATTAGGTCCCCTATATGCATATAGCTTTCCTTCTCTGTCTCCATAATTTATTGATTCAAATTTATCAGAGTTAAATACCATCCTATTTACCTCTGCCCAATCATATACTTTGTTAAGGTCTCTTTGTAGAGCGTTCCTATCTTCATCACAAGTAATTTCTCTACTTATTCTTGTGTCATCAGCGAAAACTACTCACTACCGAATCCTTAACATTACTGTCTATGTCTTCAATCATAATAACAAACAATATTGCAGCTAGCACCGTACCTTGTGGCACACCGGATATTACCTTGGTTTCATCCGATTTCTCATCGTTTGCAATAACTATCTGTTTTCTGTTGTGTAAAAATTCTTTTAACCATCTTCCTACTTTATCTACGATATTGTGTTTTCTAATTTTCTTTGCTAATATATTATGGTCTACTTGTCAAAAAGCTTTTGCAAAGTCTAGATAAACCACATCTGTTTCATTTCCGCTTTTCATATTTTTGAATATGTTCTCACGGTGGACTAACAGTTGGGTTTGTGTACTTTTTCCGGGTACGAAACCGTGTTGTCCTATATTAAACAAATTATTTTTTATTAAATGTTTCATAATATTTTTCTTCATTACCCTTTCATACACTTTCATAATATGTGATGTTAGACTCACAGGCCTATAATTACTTGCCTCTAGTCTTGATCCACTTTTGAAAGTAGGGGTGATATATGCTAATTTGTGCTCATCATAAATCTTGCCTGTATCTACACTTTGTCTTAATAATATTGCAAGTGGCTTTGCGATAGAATGAACTACTTTCTTTAACAAAATAGCAGGGACTCCAATCCGGCCCCGCAGCAGCTCCATTTTTAATTTCATTAATTGCCTGCACAATATCAGCTTCATTATTTCTATGTCAGCTAAATATCACTATTTTTCTTCCCTTATTCTATATCATTATCTTCATTATCTATTTCTAGGGGAGGTGAATTCTCTCTTATATCGTTCTGCCAGTATGTTGCAAATTTCCTTTTTTTCATTCGTTAACTCCCTTCAATTCTCAGAGGGCCTATTTCTATTCTTCTTATTCATCTTCTTCGCATATGAGTATAATAGTTTGGGGTTTTGCTTGATATATAGGGTTTTTTCTTCCAAGTCCGTTTTTTCATTTTCTTTTGATTGTATAATCTTTTGTTCTGCATTTTCTATCTTACTTTTTAGTTCTATAACTTTCCATGCATTTTTTTTTGGTTCTTTTGCAAGACCTTTTTTTTTTCCACTTTCTGATTTTCTGGAACAAGATCCTTCTGCTCTTGGTATGCATGAATGATGTTTACTTTTCTTCTTCGGTATATATTTTTCCACTATTTTCTCCAATATTTTATATATATCTCCGTATTTACCCTTATGTCATCACTTACGAAAATGTTATCCCAATCTTTGTTTAATTCTTCATTAATTTCTGACCATTTTATATTTTTACTGTAGAAGTTGTATTTTCCATATACCTTCCCACTTTTATTTCTTGCTTATCTCTATTTTCACTTGCTTTGGAATGAACTGTTAATTCTATGACATTATGGTCTGAAATACTCGATTATAAACTATTATTTCTTTAACATAATTCATCTCGTTCACAAATACTAGGTCTAAAGTATTTTCCTTTCTTGTGGCAGGTGATTTATTTGTTGAATGTTGTATTCTAGTAGCATATCTAATAGCTTTTCAAATTGCCTCTTATCTTCTGCACTACTATTACTCTCTTTTTTATATATAAGTAACAACCACAATCTCCTATTCGTTCTTTCCATTCTACGAAAGGAAAGTTGAAGTCACCAGATAGGAGAATAGTCCAGTCCTTGTGATTTCTACATATATCATCCAATTTTTCAATTATTAAGTCAAACTCTTTAGTATTAGGAGGTCTATATATTACTATGTTCATCAATTTTTCAGATTCAAATTCTACCGCTATTAGTTCACATTCTGAGTTACTATATTTTCTCATATATTTTTCCTTGTTGTTTTTGTCTTTCCATATATTGCGGTTCCCCCTTGATTCCTATTTTTTCTATCTGATCTATAAGTTTGGAACCCTTTTATTTGATCATCATTCCAGTCTCTTGGGAATACCAGGTTCAACTTATATTCATTATATCTATTTTCTTTCATTTTGGGTTAGTTCTTCTAAGTATTCTATGTTCTTTTTGAGTTACTCGTAACTAAACCCTGCGCATTCATCACTATGATGGTTTGCGTGTTTCTCCTCATTAATACTGGTAGTAATAAGGATTTTCCATGTCTCTTTACCTGTTCTGGTATGTTGTTGTTCTTTTTTTTCATTTCCAGAAATTCTGACATTAAAAATCCAACTTTTCCATAATTATTTTGATCTTCCTTCATCATAATTATTCATTTTGTGTCTGAATCTGCAATTTTCTCCGTTTCTGCCAATATCCAAATCCTGCATAATAAAATACAGTTATTATCCTCTTGAGTAGAATTTCGGAGAAAAACTGATGCTTGAAATTTTTTGCTGACACCTCTGCATATCTCATTGGTGGTTTTGCTTTTCTCTTTTACCGATATTCTTGATTCTCTCTTTATTTGTTTCTTTCTTATTTTGGATTTATTACTTGGTTATTGTTATTTATTTGATTATGATTCATGGCTACAGGGTGCATATATTGCATTTTTGTCGAACTTACATTTCCTTTTCCTTCTTAGGTTTTTACATATTTTTGGATGCAGATCTCTGCAATCATCCCCATATCCATCTAAGTATGCACATTTACCCATATATTTCATAGTTTTGGACATATCTTAAGGATGTTTGTAGTAACATCTTTCTCCAAAATCTGCAATTCCCTCTTTTCAAAAGGTTGCAGATTTTGTCTTTGTTCTGTCTATTTTTTCCTCTTTCCCGTCATTGTGTAGATCTGGGTAGAGCCTCTTCGGGATTTGCTTTTCTGTTGTCATATCGTAATTATTTCTTCGTAGGTATGCTGCTTTATTGCCTCATATGTAGTATCAATGAGTATCTCTGCATCCATACTTTATCTTGTTCTTTGTTTTCCTTATTTTTTCTGTCATTTCATTTTTGTTTACTTCTCTCCGTTTTCCTCTTCCTCTTTTTCTTCTTCTTCTTCTCCTTCCTTCCTTCTTCTTCAATCCTCAACTATTTGTACATTCAATCTTGATTTAATAACATTGTCTATCCATGATAGACATGTTGAACAAAAATTCTTGTATCTTTTCTCAAATCTTGTATACCTCAGCACACTGTGGATGGGTCGGAATGTGCATGCAGCACATTTTCTGATTAGGTTTGTGGTGGATTGACTATGCTATACCAAACCTTACACAGTTTGCATGCTTTTGGCATTCTTTTTCCTAATGCATCAATTAGGATATTCACAAGATTCACCTTATTCATTTTTCTTTGTCGGAATATGTTGGTTTTATGTATATTTTCTATGAGTCTCTTGACCACTTGGATTTTATTTGGAACTTCTTCAATTATTTTCAAGATGTTTTCATTAGATTTGTTCCAGTTTGAAGGATTATATCCTTCTAATATATCTATGAATGCTTTTGTATCTTTTTGGTTAGGACTGTTGCTGATTTCATAGATGAGAAATGCCAGTTCCCTTCTGCTACCTCATCGTATGCGAATCTGCTAAACACGCCAAATTACGCCACCTCTTCCCGCAGTTGGAACTTACTGCCATCTTGTTCTGATTATAGTATTACACTTGATAAACTAACTTAGAAGACGCTTTATCCTACTATTTTCACACTAATCTTATCACCGATAGTTCACGAACACTTCTAGATATTTCTCAAATTCTAGTCGTATGTTAAACTTGTGATATCTGTTGATTAATCTGACTTCACGCGGTACGTCTCACCAAGCAAGTTAAGTATATATATATATATGTGTATTATATATATATATATATATATATATATATATATATATATATATATATATATATATATATATATATATATTATATATATATATATATATATATATATATATATATATATATATCGTTTATTACATAATAATCTGTCGACCACACACTATAGAAATGGATGTATATAATATTTTGATCCCCAAAGGTCTAGTATTAAGCACAGAGTCCCCATTGAGTGTCCCCGACGGACTATAGGTATAATCAGAACGTTGCGTATCAAGCAGCCCTCAATCAAGATCGGGGACATTCAACATGAAGCGAAATTTCGAATTCTTCAGATGTCTCTGGAATGCAGATGAGGCCGGATGAGTTTGATGACGACGTTCCACTTATGCGTTTGAGCGTCTCAGGAAGGCATTTCAAAAATGAGGTTATTGCCCCACGTGGAGGGTAGTTTTGGGTGGGTATGGAATTCATCTCTCTATTCATTTATTCTCTCTGCTTTACACACGCGGACAGACACACACACACACACACACACACACACTATATATATAATATATATATATATATATATATATATATATATATATATATATATATATATATATATATGTGTGTGTGTGTGTGTGTGTGTGTGTGTGTGTGTGTTGTATTTACATGTGTGTATGTATATAAATAATTGTATATGTTTGCGCACAGAGCTCTAATAAAAATGATAATTCTTCCAGAAGGTTGGGTTTTGAACATATAGTGACTGGCCCAGGATTATGTTCTTTACTGTAGAAATATGTTGTCCAGTCATCGGAATTCTAAGTTCCTCTTTTATCCAATTTGGGACTTCTACCATTTGGCCTTTGAACTGACAGCTAGCGACTCTTGCTACAATGATCCCAAACATTTGTATGACTGGAGATACGAGAATTATGGTATCAGCGTCTGACTGAACAGTTTTGCTTCACGATTCTCTGTGAATCACCTTGTAAATCCTATGTAAGGCCGGGAATCGTATATACTCGATATTTCTGGGTTTTTGTTGAATATAACGATCAATGTGCTCGGCACGTCCTAGAGTAGTGTTGCTGTCCAGGAGGGTAATTTTCATTTGTGGCGAACTATCTCTGTTGGCTGGACTTGGGGGATATGATAGAAGATTTGTTTCGTTAGTAGGGCGCTTTCCCAGTCACGTGATGGTTGTGATATGAATTAAAATCCTCACCTTGGACCTGGTTTTTTATCTTTCGACCGCCGGAAACGCAACAGTTCCGGTGACGTCATTTGTTTCCACCCATAAGGGAAGGAATTAGGTCAAGCATCACACCCAAGGGACGTGGTATATAAGGACCACTATCAGGTGGGACAGTAGCAAATTCTCCACCTCATAGTTGTGGGTTAGAAGACTCAAGAAAGGCTCACACTTCGATTGTAGTCATATTTACTTAACTTGTTAATTGTATGTATATTTATACTATTGTGTTAATGAAGTAAGAAACCTGAGACTCTAATAACTAACAATAAATAAAGCGAGGAACGATAAAGAATCTATAAACTAAAACAAATTAAAGAAAATAAATAAAGAAAAGAAAGTTGGGTTAGGTTAGGTAGGTTTGGTTAGGTAAGGTTAGGTGAGGGTTAGGTTAGGTCGAGTTATGTGGGGAT